>NC_056730.1:5122791-5227791 GCF_019279795.1 Protopterus annectens
AAATTTGTATTAATGCAAAACTTGTTGTTCTATAAACTTTTTAAGTTTATAAGAGCAATAATTAAAATGCATCCTTAGTTTTGGCCCTCTGTCCCCCCATCATGACAGATGGGTTTTTCAAGGAATTTAGTTTTAAGTGCATTTCAAGGACTTGGGAGCTTCAAGGGAAGAGAAGTTTACTGCTGCTCATGCTAAGTCTGTTTACAATGTGCAACTGTTTTGTTTAGCAAATGGTATCACTATTGTGGTATAGAATTTTAAAGCAGTGTTAGTAGCACAAGGTAGCATATTACTGCAGAAGGCTGTGGGTTGTACTCCCACAACATATTGATGGATTGCTGATACTGCCAGGGGATGGGGTGCTGAAGTCCTGAATATGTCTTCCTTTGGATAAAATGCCTAGTAACTATGAACCTTTTTCAGTTTGCCATCCATACAATATTACCAGCTTACCATTTTTTTAATGTAACAGAAGGCAATTTATTTGTCAAGGGCAGCAGACGCTGAGTTTGTAGATGAAACACTGAAATATAAAGCTGTTTGCTAGCAGCAACCTTGCAGATCTCTTTAAGGTGAAATTATTCAGATGACTTACTTCTGCAAAGATTGTGCATATTGACTGATATTGGTGGATTGTAATGACAAAAGTGTGAGTGGCCTTTTATGGTTGAAATATTCTGAAGTGGGCAGTTTTGTTATTTGTTCATATGTTTTGTTTCATTGCTTACTGGAAAAATGTGCAAAACTATAGATTTAAAACACACTTTACCAAGTAGTGCTGTATTATACAATGAATGTAATTTAATTAATGTGTGTTAAAATTTAATTATACAATCAGGAAGGTGAATCAAAGAACTTTTGCATGGTCCAAAAAATGTTCGCAAGGGACCTATGATTTGAAAACAGCCCAAAAGTAAACAATCTGCCACTGTCCAGATGCATTTTCTTTGAACGTGGGTTTCATTGCTTTCAGTGAATGCGAGTTTCAAAGGCAGATAAGTTTTAATGCTAAGTCTGTTTTCATTGTGAGACTGTATTGCTTTGTTTATATTTAGCAAATGTCTGTTTAGCTTTAACAAATGTCTATCAGTGTTTGTGCTTTAAAATTTGAAATAAAAGTTTCAAATTAAATTCAAATATCTGTAATCATTGTAGAAGTAAAACAGAAAACAATATGTACACTGAGAATTTTGAACAGTATTTATGACAACTGGAGAGAAATAGCCAAATAATGGGACACTGAAATGTCTACATGATGGTGGTGGGGGGCTGATTGGGGGGTTGGGGAGTTGATCCAAATGTAATGTATATGTACTGCCACCTATAGGGGTCTGTCAAAATATTTCCTTTATAAAAGGGGTCCTTCAGCTTGCCAAGTTTCTGAACCACTAGCCAAAATGAAAGATATATTTCAGTGGGAACAGAATTAAATCCCCTTTTCCCAGGCAAAAGTATCAGGATTTGATACAACTGGATTCTTCTCAACTTGCAGCTGTCCCTCCTATCTTATCAGCTTTAGGAGCTGGTTTCATAACAACCTGCAGTATGCCTCATAGTTAGCCTCCTGCTCCAAAAAGTCTAATAAGTTATTTTATGTACCCCAGACACATAAATATCTATTTTCTAATCACAAATCAGATCATGTAGCTGTTTTCTTACTGAAGTCAACATATTGGGAATACTAACCCCACTCACTCTGACTAGGATGGAAAAACTTTTGATAGCTTTGGGAAGAAATATTATTCTTCTGCTAATTTAAGTTTCAGAATTGTGAATTGCAAGGCTCACGTTTTTACTTGCTTCATCTGAGAATATGCGAAAGTTAACTGTTAGCCTCCCTTCTTCAGAGGTTTAAACTTCATTAGATTTCTTAATTAAGTTTGCTTCTCAGGTAACCAAACACTATCTTAAATGCTCATATGACTTTGTCTCTCTAGCAATAGCAGCTACTACTGGGTCAATTATGAAAAGATTTGCTTGATTACATTCTCAAAGCTTACCAAAAGATGTTAAAGCTGAGATTTTAAATTCTTCCATTGACAAATATGTTTCCTTTGGGCCTTCTGCTACTGAAGTTCTAAAAGGATTTGATGGAAGATGGGAATTGATTCAAGAGGTTACACAAATCTTTCAAGCCTCCTTTTTTAAGTTCAGTAAAAGCTTTCCTTTTAATTTGGGACCTTTTTTTTCAAGAAGCAAAATAAGCAACCTTAATAAAGTTCAAACAAACAGAATATTAAAAAGCAATGATAAAGTGGCTCAAAGATAAAAGGAGGAGTCTCCCAGAACCAAGGACTGTCCAAAAAGTCAGAATACTTACTTGCCCATTCAAGCTTTCCCTCCCAGCCTCCCTGGAAGTGCTTTAAATCTCTCAGTCTAGGCCTTTATCTTCCACAGTAGCATCACATCTCAGACAAACTGGTTATGAGAATCATACAACAGGGGTACAGATGGTAGTCAGAATCCTTTTGCCATTTTCAGGAGGTTTCTCCACCTCTTGTAAACCAGACATCCCTTTTACCTCCAGTTTTGTTGCACATATTGTCTGAGGGGGTTCGTAGAACTAGTGCCCTCTGACCAGATATGCAAAAATTTTTATTTAAAGATATTTCTGGTGCCAAAGAAAAAAAGGCAGCTTGCAGACCAGTCCTAGACCTCTTCTTTCTCAATCTCTATGCCAGTATCAAAACTTTCAAAATGCTATTCCTCCATACCTTGCTACCACTTAACCCCCTTAGTTTCATGGTAACATTAGACTTAAAAGATGCTTATTATCACATGTCAATTTGCAAAGAATGCTTTTATTTTATTTGTTTTCTGGGGTAGAGCACTGATCTCCATGTACCTTTTTCAGACTCGGTCCAGGGGCAGTGTCTGCACTGTTCTCCATGTACCTTTTTCAGACTCGGCCCAGGAGCAGTGTCTGCACTGTTCTCCATGTACCTTTTTCAGACTCGGCCCAGGAGCAGTGTCTAATGTAGTGAGCTGCTCAGAGTTACACAATTAGACAGTGGAGGCTGAGGGAATCAAACTTTGCACCACAGGAAACAGCTTGTTAATAGCTCCTTAATCCTCTAAGCCATCTGCCAACCTTAATAGTTTCTTATTCTCAAGTAACCTAGACCTACTTTAACATGCTGTTATGATTCTATTGATTCTGTAACAAGCACCAAGTAACAACAACCAGTTACTTAGACTAACAACTTTGTTTAGACATTTCTTAAATTTTTTTAAAGATAGTTTACATCAGTTCTCTGTTTAAACCTTTGGCTACTGCATCAGGTATATTTACAAAGTGTATGGCTGCAGTAATTGCTTATTGCGGACTTCAAGGTATTACCATCTTTTCATAGTTAGATGATTGCCTTACATTCACAGATTCTATTTCCAGTTATCAAGATTCCCTGATATATGTCAAGAAATGCATACTCAGTCTGGAGTTTCAAGTGAACTTAGAGAAATCATCTATTATTCCTTCCCACAGAATGTGTTTTTTTTTCTGAGATGTCTTCTAGACTTTGGACATTTCCCTATGGAAAACTTTTCCCTCTACTGGAAAAATTAGAACTGTGCAAAGAAATCTTCCTGAGCTATTCCTACCAATGTCTGACACTTGTCAAGGAATATCTATGGATTCTGGATTTTCCATTGGCCAGACTTCACATGATAAAAAAAAAAGTCAGTGGTACCTCAGGTTAATATAGTCTTGGCATCAATGTACTTTATCTTTTCAGATTCCAGTGCTGGGATTAGTGGGAAGGGAGGTATTGTGGTGGGTGGACTAGTTCTCTCACTCAACCTTTCCCCTATCAGACTTGGTTTGGGGAAGCTGTGTAGAATGTGGTGAAAATAAATGATTTGTGAAACAAACAGGACAAGCAAAAACACATAAATGTCTGCCTCCCCCTGCCCGCTAACTTCAGCTTCATCTCCAATGAATACATCCTTTCTAACTTCATCCCAGTTCCAACTCTAATACCTCCTCTTAGTTTAACGCTCATATATCACTGTCAGATCACTATGCTACCTACCCACTAACTAGTACTCTCACTCTATATCTCTACTCTAACTACATACTTAGCTACTTCACTTTCCTGCTTCTCATACCTAACCTGCTGTCCAATCAACCTACTCTGTTCTCTGCCGTGTTACTATATCTCCTACATACCTACTTGGTCAACTTGTTCACTATTCTATTCTACTCAATGTTCACCATTATGTAATGCTTAAACCTAAAACTGAAAATGTGTGTGCAGTCTATGTAATTATGTTAAACCTGAAGCTTTTGCCTTGACACTGATCTATGTTAAGTTTAGTACTAGCAATGTTAACCTGAACTAAGCTTGAATAATGTGTTACTTGTCAGTGTTAAGTCTGCTACTTTCTATGTAATTTGAAAGCTTCTGTATACCTTATAATGTTGCTTGAATTTAACTGTGGAACTTTTCTCCCTGGGCCTCCGCTGAAAATGGACGTGCATCCAGTCAGATTTTCCCGGTCAACAAATGTAAAATAAAATAAAATATAAATAAAAAAATAGATCCTCTAAAGAATCAATGATTTAAAAGCTTTAAATCATCTCTGAGCCACAGGACATCTGCAAGTTGTCACAGGCAACATCACATGAGGTACTATATAAAAAAGAAATCGGGTACCAGATCTTATCCTCTTTGCAAATTTGCTGCAATGGCCTGGAAGGTGGCAATTCAGCTCAATTTGACTCTGTAGGCCTCATGGATTCTGTGAAAGCAAAACATTGTAGCAGACAATCTGAGCATGATCAGAGCAGACCCTCATGAATGGAAACTACACCAGTGGGTCTTCCAAGAATTCTTCCAGCTGTGTGAAGCACCTTAAATAGATCTGGTTGTCTCCCTTTAAAACAGAAAGTTAAAGAAACCCTTCTCCAGGATTCCTTGCAAACAGGCAACAGTAGTTGTGCATTCTTTTGAAAATGGCCAAGGGCATTTATATAAGGCTTCCCCACAAACTGGATTCGCTCACACAAAACAGGGATTGTTCAATACACCCCACCTGACAACACTTCAATTAACTACTTGGATGATAGAGTTTTGCTACCCTTTGGGCAACTTTTTTTTCTAAGGATGTGTAGCAGGTACTAAAGGGGGCTAAAATATGAAACTAGAAAATCAGATATGTGCACATAGAAACGATTGTCTTATTGGTGCCACGCTAATAGTCTTTTAATGTCTGGATGCCTCTGGTTCTTTGAGCGTGTTATTATCCTCTGGTATATCTTACTCTTTTATCAAGATTCATCTTTCAGCCATTTCTGCTTGTCTGCCCTTAGATCTCCCATTTCTTCCTGTCTTCAAATCAAACAGTTTTTAAAGGGGTTTTATACATCTGTCCACTTAGAAAACAGGTGGCTCCTTCTTGGGATCTTAACTTCTTCCATTTTGACCAGTTCATTGAGTTAGTTTGTGGTTCTTGTTTTGGAAAACGGTGTTACTCCTTACTCTGAATTCTGCTAGAAGAGTATCTGGATTACAAGCGCTTTTCGAGATTCAAGTCTACCTTAGTTTCCATAAGGAGACGATTTATTTGAGAATAAATCCTTTTTTATGCCTAAAGTAGTTCTGGAATTTATCTTGAACCAATCTATTAATCTTCCTATTTTCTCTCCAAAACCTAAGAACAAGGAAGGAAGAAAGAATCTTACATATTCAGTCTTACATAGTCAGTAATTTGTTTCCTATGAAGGTAACTAAAAAGGAGAACCACTGTAAAAGCAGACAGTTTCTAGATAGGTATTTCATGCTATTACTTTCTGCTGTTCTCACCATAACAAACCACTTCTAGCCAGGGTTAGGTCCTATTCTGCCAGGGCTTTAGTGTCTTTTGGTGCTTTTAGGAAAGGTGTGGACACTAGATGTATTCTAGAAGTAGCAACTTAGTCCTACGTATATACTTTCACAAAACCTTGCAAACTGGATTCCTTTTCCAGGTCCAAAATAGGCTTTGTTATGTACATTGTCCAGGGGCTGCTGGATTTTTAAATTCCTTCCACCTTCCTATATTATCCTAAGTTTTGGTCATCCACCCATACAGCTTAGGCCACTACAACAGTGATCTAAATACTGAACTTAGTGCACTTGTATGAGTAAATGTACCAGGACAGTAGATGTTCTAATAGATCACAGTTGCAGTAGCCATCCTGTCCCTCAATCCCCCTTGCTCTACTTTAGGTGTATTGCCAGGGCGTGGATGTAGATACTCCTTTGTATATATTTACATATGCATTCATGCATTATTTTTCTATCCTAGCCTTTACCATTCAGATCCCTAGCCTACCTTCTTGAGCCAAGAAAGCTCTGAAGACTCTGGTACCCAAACCACTGATTTTATGCAGATTTTCTTGAGACCCACTGTGATTGCTGTGCACGGATGAAACCCACTGTGATTACAGTGGACAGATGAGACCCACTGTGATTACAGTACATGGAAGATGCCCTGAAGCTTTTAACTGTGGCTGGTGTTTCTGTCCTTGGCAGAATATAACCCATAAAGCTTAGGCTGTTGCGACAGTGATCAATTAAAACATCTACTGTTACGGTAAGTTTTCTTATGCAACTGTACTTTGTTCTGCCGCCACGGTGGCACCATCTATATCTTTAAACTCAAAAAAAGCAAAACAGTAATATTCCACACGATTTAATGTTAGCGCTTTCGTACACAATTTTACATGCACTTCTTCAGACATTAATTACTCCCAAAATGCTATATATTTTATAGTCCACTTAATTAATTAATTACAAATTGAATGCATTGAGTAAAAACCACATGATAATAATTACTACACCTCTTAAATTCATTTTATAAAAAATATATATTCATACTGGTATATTTGACCTTAAACAAAATGTTTCTGAAATATTTACAAAAAAGAAAAAAATAATAATAAAAAAGCTTATTTAAACCATTATACATTAGGTTTATAAGTTCATACTAAGCTAACTGCCCTTGCAAGCCATTTTATAGATATATAGATATACATATATATAGATATATATATATATATATATATATATATATATATATATATATATATATATATATATATATATAAACTTGGTAAACATAAATATGTCATCTCTCTAAAGCTCTTAATTTTAAAATGCATTTGGTAGAGCAGGATTCGTTTAAGCCTGGAAAAACTTGTGCATTTGTTAGCAATTGCCACTTTAATTCTTTTTCTTCGAGCTTAAGCTCCAATGGGCCTCCTCTTATGTTTCTATCTACCTGTTCTAAAACTGTAAATGTAAAACTATGAGACTGGTATTCTGCTATATGTCTAGCTAGGGCATTGGTGTTAACATTTCTACTTATGCTGTATAAATACTCATAAATTCATTGCTTAAAGTGACGTTCCATCTTACCTAAATAAAAAGCCGATCATTGACTGCAAGAAGCTAGGTATACTATACCTTGGCTTTCACAACTGAATACAAATATTCAAGTATGAATATATATTTTTTTATAAAATTAATTTAAGAGATGTAGTAATTATTATCATGTGGTTTTTACTCAATGCATTCAATTTGTAATTAATTAATTAAGTGGACTATAAAATATATTGCATTTTGGGAGTAATTAATGTCTGAAGAAGTGCATGTAAAATTGTGTACGAAAGCGCTAACATTAAATTGTGTGGAATATTACTGTTTTGCTTTTTTGAGTTTATTTGTTTGAGTTGTTTTTTACCATCTATATCTTTATTATAACATGGTCAGATATTCCTGTCTAAAATGCCAGGGTGATTAATCTCTCCAGCCGTCTCAATATCTATTATCACCTTGTACAACTGGCTTACTTGACTAATTTAATACCATAAATATGTGAATTTCTTCCCCTTTCTCCATCTCTCTCCCTCTCTTTCGGCTGTGCAGTACAGTTAACTCTTCCATTCCTTCCTTTAATACTTTTTTGCCGTGTCATATGAAACTCAGTCCCCAGACGATGCGCTTTATTCTGGATTCAAAACCACATTAAAATCTCCCCAGTATTTTCCTGTCTCCTTTCTTGTATGTGTTCCATATTATTTTTTCAGAAAGTACTTAATAATTTCTGTCTGTCATTGTTAGGCCCATATAAAGCTGAAGGTGTCACAATCTGCTTTTATTAGTGTAGTATCCTACCAGCCATCCCCTTCACCACCTATAATCTACCTACCTCACAATAAAGTCTACTTTGAATCAGACTGCCTATTTCTCCCCCCTCTCCACCCTTAACCAATAACATCTTAATAACTTTTCTTCTTTTCTATCTTACTTATCTCCGTTGCATCTATATTTAGTTCCTATAGCAGCTGAACATTTAGATTCTGCTTAGCTAACTTCCTCAACACCCTTTTTCTTTTAATGAGAATATTTCTCCCCCATATTCAAGGCTGTTCTCCCGATTCCCTTTTCTATTTCCTCAGTATCCCCCCTCCTGATATCCCTTCTGACTGCCCTGCACCTCAGTGCAACTCTTCCTATAACTAAGTTTAGTCAAACCCTGAGTGGGACCATCTGGTTCACTTACTCTCCTCCCAGGAATGTATACCTATAAGAGTCTGGTTGTTGTTTAATTATTTGTGTTCCAGTTGCTTGTTGCTCTTTTGCTTGGAGCTGAATACTCATGTAGGTATTTGAGTGCAAGATGCTAACATTCACTAAGTTTATGTCTAAGTATATTTCCTCCAAGCTGGAACAACCTTGGAAACAGTATATTTACAGATCAGTATGTGGAGCAGACCCCCCTTGTCTGTGGGTGTAGGGGAGTGGGGATTTCTCTCTGCACTACATTTTTATTTAAATTACTGCTTATCATGACTATGTGCATTTTAGAGTCATTAATAGTGGGTTATTGGAACATAATCATTTGGTATTCATTACTAAAGTAGATCCAAAACGTTTATGTTACTGCATGCTTTTCTGTCCTCCTAAAAGTCTCCTCATTACTCATGTCAGAACCCTCACCTTGGGTCCTCTTTCAACTTATCATGTCTACCTTTCCCTCAGAGTGCTATCTTTTATTTCACATAGTTTCTTATGCCTGTCCTTTTTAACTATCACCACAAAGTAATATAACCCGCAACAAAACACTCCCTCTGTCTCTTATCTTCAAAGCTTCCTCTTGTCCTGACACCCTTTTTGTGGTTACCTACAAGAACATGTGACCATATCCTACTTCTACCACATTCTACATCATCCTGATCTATTCTATTCACATTAAGCAGAACCCTACCCTGTTCCTCAACTGGATGGAGAATCATAAATTCATACCCAGGGTAATGCCTATGGACAGGGGCAGTCTGTAAGATACTCGGTATAGAAGCACAAATCCATGTCATCCTCTTGCCCCTGGGACCATATATTGGGTAAAATTTAGGTTATATTGGCTAGGCTTGTAAGGGTTCTTACTCCGTTAGCCTAGGAATCTGCTGTGAACCTATGAACATATTCTTATGTCGATCGACTATCCCCTACTTTCTCTTTTCAGTGCAATGCTCATCTTGAGTCCTTCCTCCTCAATGATTCCTGACATTCTACCTCTCAAAATAGGACTCTAGTTAGTAAAGAAACATAACTAGGAGTGAGGGACACGATGATAGAAAATCGTTCTCATCTACCCCATTGTAATTAAGCCCTGTAGAACAATTAGAGACCGTAATATACCTGTTCCTCTTATATTGTACACTACAAAGTTTGCCACTGTTCACGATCTTCCTTGTACTTTAGTTTTCAATATAGTTCATTGAATATCAGTCTCGGTATCAGCACAACACTTCCATGTCCTTCATGTCAGTTTAAAACAACCATTTTCATTAAGAAGCATACAATGCTCTTTTCATGTTTTTCTGTACCTATCTCACTGCAGCTGACCATCAGCTCCCCTCTTCATTCACTGTGTGTACTGGACCCACCTTAACCTTCCACTGGCTCAGCTGGAGTCAAGGAGGAGATTGAGAGTGCTAGTGCAGTGCTACCATTGGTTCATCTGGAGTCAAAGAGGAGATCGAGAATGCTAGTGCAGTGCTACCATTGGCTCAGCTGGAGTCAAAGAGGAAATCGAGAATGCTAGTGCAGTGCTGCCATTGGCTCAGCTGGAGTCAAGGAGGAGATTGAGAATGCTAGTGCAGTACTACCATTGGCTCAGCTGGAATCAAGGAGGAGATTGAGAATGCTAGTGTAGTGCTATATAGCTGCTAGGGAGTCTGCTATAACCATACCACTATATGGTAGCCTTGCAAGCTCTGCAATGGCTTCCATCAAGAGGTGCATATATGTTTAAATGAATGCATGACCTCCCAACAAAATGGTCTACATTTTGCAAAGTAGAGCTCGCTTGGATCTTAACACTGTTATTGTAACATATCTATTCTGCCTCCCTTCCTCCAGAATGGATGAGCTGGCCCTAGTCACACAATCGTGGCCTTCCGTGATAATTCATTCCACTGCCCATGCCACTGCTTTTTTAAATTTATCATTGCTAGTCATTCTATCATTTCACTAGATTGTCCGTTTGGATCGAAATATAATTTGAATACATGCTGTACACCACAAAACTGAGGTCTTACCATTTTTTTAGGAGAAAATAGACAGCAATGAAGCTTGTGAGCATGTGTTTCACAGATAACACTAGTTCTGGCTAGCAATTACATTTTTTTTACTTTCAATTGTCCTAATATTTATTTTATTCCATATTCATGAGGGCTTTAAAATTATTTATTTATTTATTTATTTACAGGGAAGGTCTGACTGGGTCAGAAGAGTGTTTCCAGTGGAGAAAAGCTCCACAGAAATATATGCAAAATACAATAATTAGATAGTACAATAATATACATATAGTAAGATGCAGAATACACATCATCTGGTTAGTCTATACAAGGAAGTATTCAATACAGTTTTCTAGCAGATACAGGTTCAAAAAGAAAAACACAAGCATTTCAATGAAGATCACTGTGGGAAAAATAAAATTAGTACTGTGTACATATTAAATAATAGTTATGAACAAATGAGGATTTCCTTTATATATATATATATATATATATATATATATATATATATATATATATATAGAATATATATAGATAGATATAGATATATATGGGTCTACTTGAAAACACAGACATGCCAAAACACTGACGACGAGAACACCAAGACCGGAAGATCGACAACGGAGATGACCGACAGTTGAAAAGCCCGATGCTGAGAACACCGACATGTTAAGGTAAGTGTACGATAGTGACAGACTTTAGGGTTAGGGGCTGATTAAGTGAGTTAGGGTTGGGGTGCGGGTAAGGTAAGTGTGCGATAGTGACAGACTTTAGGGTTAGGGGCGGGTTAAGTGAGTTAGGGTTAGGGCGCGTGTTAGGTGAGTGTGTGATAGTGATGAACCTTAGGGTTAGGGTTTGGATTAAGGTTAGTGCATAGAAAGTTGTGTATGTAAGGTTTAGTGTAGGTTTGTAAGGTTTTTGGTGTACTTGTGTTGTGTGTGTGTGTTTTTCGGAAAATGTATTTCCTTTGTTTTGTTGATTGTCGGGATTGTGGTTTGTCGGGCATGTGAAGTTTCATGCTTTTGAACTGTCGGTTTTGTGGTGTCAGTTATCTCGTTGTCGGTGTTTTCAAGTAGACCCATATATATATATATATTTTTTTTTTTTTATGAGTAGTAACACTGAGGAGAGGGAGAAAATGAGGTAAAGAGTGGACAGTATGGTGAGTGAGTTATAGATGTCTTGTCGGTCAGGTTTGGCGCAGGAGCAATGCCAGTTTTTGGAAAGATGTTCAAATAGTAGTTGTTTGAAATTGGTAGATTCAGGTGTGTTTTGGAGGGTGTGGGGTAGAGAGTTCCATAATTTCGCAGTTAATTAAACTTTGAGGATTTCTCAGTTAAATAAACTATGAAGATTCTCACACAGTCATTACAGTGTTACAATTCCTGGTAGGCATACTGTTTGAAAGCCAACAAGTACACCTCAAACTAGTCTTCCCTGGTTAGTTGTTTCATTGTTGGAACTGTTTTTAGCATTACTATGGATTTGGCAACCACTACCATCCCCTTGGCTGCAGCAACAATGGTCTGTTGTGATTGCTCCACTGTTGTCATCTTGGCAAAAAGAACAAACACAGATGAAATCTACACTAAAGTTTCTGGCATGTACACCACAAGCTGCTTTCATTTTAGATAGTATAGATTTTCTCAAACAACTCTTCTCACGGCACACACCAGAGGTTTGTTGTCTGTCAAGCTGGAATAATATACTCAAACAAGAAGCTGTTTCACATGTAGTGAAAGGTATACATTCAGGAATTATGGAATGAAAAATGAGCCAAAAATGTCTGCTACACCCACCAATATGGAATATAAAATATTGCAGAGACAATCAGTCTCTGAAATAATATGCAATTTTATTGTGTACAAATAAAAATACAGGTTCTTCCCAGTCTATCTTAACAAGTCACTTTGAGATTCTAAGCAACTCCCTTTCTTCTGGTTTTCTTTGGGTAGGAAAGATGTCCAGATTCCTTCTGATGTCTTCTTCCAGGTCTGAATTTACTCTGTAATGCTTCGCATATGTAGAAAACTTCCATGAAAGATTGTCAACAACTCTGATTTGGGTGGCTTCAGCCATCCTTTTAATACACCACTACTTGGCTACATTAACCAACAAACCTGTGAGAACCTAGGTTAACTAATCCAGCACTGTTCCTGCCCTTATAAAGGTGTAGCTCTGTTTAAAGCAACAGTTTTGTATACAATAGTTATGGCATATTTTGTTCATTTATGTTAGTATCACTTCATTTCGACATACTCAGCTATAACCACAATACATTGCTCCACCATACACACACACACACACACACACACACACATATATATATATATATATATATATATATATATATATATATATCATAAAAAATGGCAGGAGAATAGAACATGACTGCAATGGTCAAACACGTAATTATAAAGACTAATATTCTTTAAGTTTTTAGAAAACTATATAAATTATATATAAAGACCAAATTAAAATATCGCATTTATCTCATCTTAGTCATGACATAAGTTTAGATAGATGTTGCTTTTGTCTTGTGCGTTCCTCATATTTAAAATGAGTAACCGACACCAATGTTTACAATGCTGTTCTAAGAAGATATGGATTGTTTTCCTGAATGTACATTCACTGAATGAGGACAGAAGTTAATGAAATTATTTACATTTCAGTGCTACAGAGGATCTTTGTGGGTTTTAAGTGTTACAAACGACAGTTAGCAAGCTTACAGAGAGGATACTACCCCTGCAGACATATGGTAATCTAATAATAATGAGCAGTGTGAAACTTCAACAACATCAGCTATGAAGAGGATGAAGAATGGAAAGGCTGTTGTTCCAGATGACATACCCATGGAAGCATGGAGGTATTTAAGAGAGATGGCAGTAAAGTTTTTAACCAGATTGTTTAATGAAATCTTGGAAAGTGAGGGGATGCCTGAGGAGTGGAGAAGAAGTGTTTTGGTATTGATTTTTAAGAATAAGGGTGATGTGCAGAACTGTAGCAACTACAGAGGGATAAAATTGATCAATCACAGCATGAGGTTATGGGAAAGAGTAGTGGAAGCTAGGTTAAGAAGGGAGGTGATGACTAGTGAGCAGCAGTGTGGTTTCATGCCTGGAAAGAACACTACAGGTGTGATATTTGCTCTGAGGGTGTTGATTAATAAGTATAGAAGAGATCAGACGGAGTTGCATTGTGTCTTTGTGGATTTAGAGAAAACATATGACAGGGTGCCTAGAGAGGAGTTGTGTTATTGTATGAGGACGTCGGGAGTGCCAGAGAAGTATGTAAGAGTGGTATAGGATATGTACGAGGGTAGTGTGACAGCAGTGAGGTCTGCAGTAGGAGTGACGGATGTGTTCAAGATGGAGGTGGGATTACATCACGGATCAGCTCTGAGCCCTTTCTTATTTGCAATGGTGATGGGTAGGTTGACAGATGAGATCAAACAGAAGTATCCATGGACTATGATGTTTTTGGATGGCATTGTGATCTGTAGTGAGTGTAAGCAACAGGTTGAGGAGATCCTGGAGAGGTGGACATATGCTCTATAGAGGAGAGGAATGAAGGTCATCAGGACTAAGACAGAATATATGTGTGTGAATGAGAGGGAGGATAGAGGAATGGTGAGGATGCAGGGAGTAGATTTTGCAAAGGTGGATGAGTTTAAGTACTTGGGATCAATAGTTCAGAGCAATGGTGAGTGTGGAAGAGAGGTGAAGAAGAGAGTACAGGCAGGATGGAGTGGGTGGAGAACAGTGTCAGGACTGATTTGTGACAGATGGGTACCAGTAAGAGGGAAATGGATTGTCTACAAGATGGCAGTAAGACCAGATATGTTATATGGGTTGGAGACGGTGGCATTGACAAAAAGGCAGGAGTCAGAGCCGGAGGTGGTAGAGTTAAAGATGTTAAGATTTGCATTGGGAGTGATGAGGATGGACAGGATTAGAAATGAGTACATTAGAGGGTCAACTCAGGTTGGATAGTTTGAAGACAAAGCCAGAGAGGTGAGATTGATTTGGTTTGGACATGTGCTGAGGAGGGATGCTGGGTATTGGGAGAAGGATGCTAAGGATGGAGCTGCCAGGTAAGAGGAAAAGAGGAAGGCCTAAGATAAGGTTTATGGATGGGGTGAGAGAGGACAGACAGGTAGTTGGTGTGACAGAGCAAGATGTTGAGAACAGGAAGAAATGGCAACAGATGATCTGCTGTGGTGACCCCTAATGGGAGCAGCCAAAAGAAAAAGAAGTGTGAAACTTCAACAAGTGTCATACGAAATATGTGTGTGCATGACTATTTCCTCTTGGATGGTGCAGTGGTGCAGTGGTAACAATGTCGCCTCAAGAGGTTCTCTGGTTTGATTCTGGGCTGGGGTGCCCTCTGTGTAGAGTCTGCATGTCCTCCCTGCATTTGTGTGGGTTTGCTCTGATTTCCTCCCACATTACAAAGACATGCATCTGAAGCATTTTTCCCCAGGCCTCCACTGAAAATTGGCTTGTTCCAAGTCAGACTTTCCCAGTTAACAAATGTAAAATAAAATTTTATTTTAATATTTAATTACATATTTTGATCTTTAACTTTACAACATGCCTTTCCTCGTTTTATAAAAAATAAACATAAAGAGATAAATCCTCTGAATTATAACTAACTTTCATTGAAGGTACATATCAATAAAGTTATGTCCTTTCAAACAGGACAGCAGCACTTCCTTTGAAACCTCTTCCTGAAGGCTGCTGGTGAGCCACCAGCATATTAGGCTACTCCTGTATATTTCGTATTTTGATTTTTGATTGCTGTCTAATATTTTACAAATAGAATTTAATTTTATTGTTTCAGTACAATATAGCACTATTAAACCATAAGCACTACTTACTCTTATACTCTCTATGATTACCTTGTTCCCTATTGGTCCGTCTTAATTCAGTTTCCCTATATTACTCTAGCATGTCCAAAGGTCAGTCAATGGTTTCCTCTCCAGTCCAGCTGGTGAATCTGGGAATTTTGAGGCAATGTTACAACTGTCTCATGTACACGGACAGCCCTCTCCTCCTCCAAACAGGTTCAAATATATGTGAGAGATGCAGCCATATAGCCAAACTGGAGGCTAAGCTCTCTCATCTCAAAACTGGTGAAACCAGTCAGGAGGAGAAGGTAACCTCACACAACACAATTCCAGTATCACATAGTCCCACCACATCAGCGAACCAAACACATAAATACACAAAAACATACTCGGAGGCTCTAAATAAAAATCTACCTAAGCAACAGAGACCTCCAAAACAGACATCCAAGCAAATGCTACCCCAAAACAAGACACGCACAACACATAGCCCACAAAGTCAGTGTGCCAAGCAGCCACAGCCCTTAAGGCTGAATAACACACCTGATACTCTTGTAATAGGTGACTCTATTGTCAGACACACTGACGTCCTGCTCACCAGGTTGAATAAAGAGAAGGTCACAGTGAGCTGCCTGTCGGGTGCTAGGATCCGCCACATAACGCAAGCACTCAGGTCACTCCAAAGCAAATACAAATATGACTCAGTCATTGTACATGCTGGTGTGAATGACCTGAGACGTACCTCCCTGGACTACAATAAAAGAGACATAGAGGAGCACTCTGATCATGTAGCCCAGGCCGGTATGACCCTGACCTTGAGCAGCATCTTAGCCTCACCTAGAATGATGCCACAGTACAAAGACAAAATGATCGATTTTAACAATTGGCTAAAATTTTGGTGTCATTCTAAGGGGATCCAGTGTCTGTCAGCCTGGGATGACATGCTCGACAAGCCACATTGCTTCACTAGGGACGGCTTGCACCTGTCACCACTGGGCTTTTGGATATTGGCAAAGGCTCTTGCCACCCCCATAGTGCCTCTTTTAGGCAAGGCTCAAAAGTCAAACCCACCTCCATAGACAGCACAAGAAACAAGAAACTAAGGGTAATGCTGCTAAACGCCAGAAGTCTTAACCTCAAGATGCACGCACTCGAAGCTCTCCTCAGTATGGAGAACATTGATATCTGTGCAGTGACAGAAACCTGGTTCAAGGCTCCAGAGAGCACCCCAGCACTACCAGGTTATACCTCATATCATGCTTTTCAGCCCCAAAACCTGGACCGAACCACAAAAGGAGGGGGAGTGTCCATATTTATCAAGGATATCCACACCTCCAGGTTAGTGGCATTGCACGAAGTATCGGAGACTATCCATGTGCAACTAACAGTGGGCAAGACTGCTTTTCAGTTTATAGCATCCTACAGACCACCCTCTCAAAGTCAGGAATCCCACTCGGCTTTCCTGAAAACATTGGAGAACATGAAGATCTCTCTGAACACTATTATATTGGGCAACTTCAACTACCCAAACATAGACTGGGAGCACTACTCAAGCCCCAGCACCTTAGCCCAAAGGTTCCTGGAAATTATAAACTCAGATGCTATGGAACAACTAGTCACCACTCCCACAAGAGGGGATAACATACTAGACCTGATCATTACCAACATGGGGACTCTATGCTCCACACCTGAAGTATATCCCTCATTGGTAAGATCAGACCATAAATTAATTTCACTGGATGTCCACATCCCGACCCCACCCCCAGCCCAGAAAACCACAGTGAAAAACTTCTCAAAAGTGAACTTCTCACTTCTCAAAACCGAAGTGGAATCCTTCAAGGCCCCAGGGCCAGTGGAAACTACCGCCCAAACTGCAGAATCCTATATAAATGCATTCTACAGACATCTCCAGGAATGCATGGATCATGCTATCCCAAACAAAACCAAAACCCAAACATCCAAAGGCAGGCGTCCAGTCTGGTGGACCCCAGTCATAAATAAACTGTACAACAGAAGGAGGAAGATACTACATGATAGAGCAAAATCCCTAATAGGGAAGGCATCTCTGATCAGTACTAGCAAAAAATTACGATCCCTCATAAAATCCTCCAAGGCCAGCTTCGAGAGAAAAATTGCTCAGGACACTAAAGACAATCATAAGGCTTTTTTCAGTTATGTTAGGAACCTGGGATGCAACTCCCAGACTTGTTCTGAGTTGATTCTAAATGACAAAAAATACACTGAACCCACAGACATCGCCAATATCCTTGCAGGCAGGTTCAGTGCAAACTTCTCCACCCCCCCCCCCAAAAAAAGAGCAAGTATCTATCCCGGCAGAGGGCTGCCTCCCAAACATCTCTGATGCTCAGGTGAAGGCTGCCCTCTCCAAAGCAAAAAACACTGCTTCCATGGGACCAGGTGGCATCCCGGGTTGTGTCCTACATGAACTCCAAGAAGAACTAATCCCTCAAATAAAACAACTGTACAATCTCAGCCTCACTACAGGATATGTGCCCACAGAATGGCGTACAGCAACAGTGGTCCCACTCCACAAAGGTGGAGCCTCCACGGACCCTGGAAACTATCACCCCATAAGTCTGACTAGCTTAGTCTGCAAGGCTATGGAGAGGATCATCATGGAGCTCATAAACAAAGACATTGGGGACCTACAGACACTAGATCCTACCCAGTTTGGCTTCATCAAGGGCAGATCCTGCCTTTTGAACCTGGTTGACTTCTTTGAAACAGTCACCAAAGCCATAGATGAAGGGAAGGTAGTCCACACAGCCTATCTGGACCTAGCAAAGGCATTTGACACAATACCCCACTCGGGCATCATAGATAAGCTATCCAGCTTAAATATAAACCCCTATGTCACAAGATGGGTCGCAAACTGGCTCAAAGACAGAACCCACAGAGTGAGAGTTGCTGGAGCCATGTCAGACTCGAAACCGGTCACAAGTGGCGTCCCACAAGGTTCTGTCCTGGGACCGCTCTTGTTCGGTATATACTTTTCCGAGGTACAGGCCAACGTGAGAGGACTATGGCTCACCAAGTTTGCAGATGACTGCAAACTAGGAGCCATAATCAATGCTCCAGCTGACACAAACATCCTTCAAAAAGGTCTCACAGAGATGGATAACTGGTGCCAGAGCCATGGTCTAAAGCTAAATGCCAAAAAGTGTATAGTCATACCCTTTGGCAAAAACAATGTGCCCACAAATTATCATGTCGGCGGTAACCCATTAAGTACAGAGAAAGTAATTAGCGATCTGGGGACCCAAGTTGATAGCAATCTCTCCTTTGACAACCACATTGCCAAAGTGGTTAGAAAGACCTTTTACATAGCCCACCTCATCATGAAAGGATTCACATCTAGATCAAGAGAGGTAATCGTGCCCCTTTATTCATCCCTCATCAGGCCCATCATAGAATACAATGCCCCTTTTGGGATGTACCTTACCCGACACCTGCAGCAATTAGAAAGACCCCAAAAGTACCTCACCAAGAGGATCAAGGGACTCAAACAGATGCCATATGCTGCTCGGTTAAAAACTCCAGCTGTACTCAGTTGCATACCGCCTACTGGCAGGCGATCTATGCCTGACGTATAAAGCTATGTCCAATCCAGAATTAATGGACATGCTCCACCTCAGTAAATCTAAATCCCTTAGAGCCACATGCTCGAGGGACTTGAACCTCAGCACTGAAATAAATAGAACTTGCTGGAGGGACAGATTCATAACCCAGAGGCTCCCTTCGCTCTGGAACAGAATTCTAATTCATGTTAGGCAGAGCACCTCACTGAATCTCTTCAAGAAGAATCTTGATGAGTGGATGGGGGATCATAGGTTTGTCCCGGGGATTACTTCCGTGTCACTATTAGACAGAGGCACAGCAAACTAAACCTTAAAAAGTGCACAGTATACTCAAATCAAGGGGTGGCATAAGCCAAACAAAATCGGGCTAGGCTTATAATTGCCCCAGGGCAGATAGCCTAGTATGAACCTATGAACCTATGAACCTGTGAATTCAGTGATATTCAGGTTACAGTGTTCTTGTAATCTTGATTAGTTTCTGTCTTGCTAGTTGAGAGACAGACCCCTGGAAACTGGAAGCAAGATAGGTAACAGTTATTGTCTTTTTTGGACAATTGGTATTATGTGCCTCTTTGATTGCTTCCTGCATCTTTTCAAACATCAACAACAACAACAAAAAATTAGTTAGAGCAGTGAGTTAATGCTGAGGTTTATTGTAGCAAAAGTGCAGGGCTTGAATTGTTGTGGGTTGATGTAATGGTTAAGATGTTTACCTTCCAGACACAAGGTACAAGGTTTGATCCTCACCATAGGAAGCAGTGATAGGCTTAAAAAGTTCCCCTGGGGTCACTAGCCTAATAATCACCTGTAAAATGTTCAGTTCTTAGTCAAAATGTACCTGTTGAAGTAGCTAAGGGTGCGAGGGTAATGAAAATAAAATAGTTACAAAGAAAGAAAAGGATAATATCACCAAAAAATGTATGTAGCACCTTCTTATAAGCGCAAAAGTTACACATCACCCTATGAAAAAGCACAACACAGAGAAAATTATAATATACAACTACTTCATTATATTATTACACTATATTATATTTTTATGAAAATTATGTAGTGAGATTTAAAATAGATAGCAGAAAAATAGAGGTTGATGCAATATTTACTGCTGCTGCCTTCAACATTTTGTTCTTTAGATTAGTTGCCTTTTGTATGAGGTCTGCATGGGCTCCATGTGTGTGGGCACATGAGCGCATGTGCGCACGCATGTGTGTGTGTGACAACCCAGGATTATTTCTCTGCCTTACATCTGAGTGCTGGGACACAATTTGTCTCCTTAATGACACTGACTTGGATAAAAGGGTATAGTGGCATGAATGAATGAGAAACAATAAAAGTGGAGGAAACCAAGTACTATCATGATGCAATGTGCATTTTTTTTCTGTTTCCATGCTGTTAGAAAGTCCAAGAAATGTATCACTTCATGAAGCATCATGGCACCCTGGGCTTGGTGTTCATGGCAGTGCTCATAAGTCTCCGATGTACAGTTTTCCTCTTTCTTCTTTCTCTTTCTGCTGATTTGGCATCCTTCTGCTCTCACTCTTTCTCTGCTGTAACTGCCCCCCCAGCACTTGGACCAGTTTCATTCTCCCAAGTACTTCATGGCATCTTGCTTCCAGCTCCAGCTCCAGGGTTTTAGTGTTTTTTTTTTTTTTTTTTAGTTTAAGCTGTATTCTTAGGCTATCTGGTGATACACTGGTTTGCTTTGCTTCATTCCTCTCTGAGCTACTACCAGGCTGTATCTTTGTTAAGTGGACTGAATCTTACCTGCGCTCTAGGTGGCTATTGTTTCATCCTTGGTTATGCTATCAGGCTGAATGCCTTTTGATTTGCATTCTTTAGTCAGATGTAACACTGTTGTTTTTCATACTCTGCAGAGCTTATTTTTCCCATTTCCTAACTACTCTGACTAAAAATAAAATAAAAAGAGCTGAAACATGCATGTCCACAGCTAGTGGAGTTTGGCTTTTTTGACCTGAATGTACCCATAAAGACTTAAAAAGTAAGAAATAAAAAATATGGTCCTTTAGATGCCATGTGAGAGAAACACTGGCATATCCTTAAGGGGTAATTTGCATACATCCCACTGGCCTCTCCATTCATAGTGAAGACTGTAGCTTGACTGGGTCTTTCTTGAAGTTTTTACCATATGGTTTGATGGTTTATGTGTGTGACCTTTTTACCTTTTGGTTTGGGTGATATTTGGCATATGGCCATTTTACAGGCACCCTGATGTTTACGGGCATCGGGCTTGATTTTAAGCCTTCTTTTTCTAAAGTGTCACAGAACAATCTACTTATTCTGTACTGATGAGGTATATTATGTATATATAAATAAATGTAAAAAGAAACAGTCAAGAAAGCAAACAAGAAAGCAAGCTGAGTCATATATCTCTACACCTAGTATTTTTTAATTGGCCTGAATGTACCCATAAAAATAAGAAGTCATTGGTATTCATAATCAATGCAGCTGAACCAGTGGTATGTCCTTAAGTGGTCATTTGCATATATATCCCACAGACCTGTACTTCACAATGTTTAAGGTAATACACAGTGAAGACATTAGCTTGACTGTGTTTTTCTTGAGTTGTAACTGCATATGTAATATATCTTGTAGCTGTGGGGGTGCATACACATTTTGGTGACAAATTTGATCTGCAGCCTATATCAGTTCAGTTCAAAGCATAATTATTGCTCTTTAAACTAACCAAATATGTAATGAATGTGCATATAATTCCAGCTGTTGCCGATTATTATATGCAGTACTAGACACAAGACACTAAAGATAATCACAAGGCCTTCTTTAGTTATGTCAGGAATCTGGGAGGCAACTCCCAGATATGCTCTGAGTTAGTACAAAATGACAAAAAATACACTGATCCCACAGACATTGTCAACATCCTGGCAGACAGGTTTAGTGCAAACCCCCCCAAAAGACCAAATGTCTATCCCAACAGAATGTAGCCTCCCTGACATCACAAATGCACAGGTGAGAGCTGCCCTCTCCAAAGCAAAAAACACAGCATCAATGGGACCAGACTGTGTCCCGGGCTGTGTCTTACACGAGCTCCAAGAAGAACTAAACCCTCATATAAAGTCACTGTTCAATCTCAGCCTAGCTACAGGATATGTACCCAAGGAATGGCGTACAGCAACAGTGGTCCCGCTCCACAAAGGTGGTGCCACAACAGACCCAGGAAACTATTGTCCTATAAGCCTGACTAGTCTGGTCTGCAAAGCTATGGAGCGTATCATCATGGAACTCATAAACAAGGACATTGGTAACCTCTAGACACTGGATCTGACCCAATTCGGCTTTGTTAAGGGCAGATCTTGCCTCTTGAACCTGGTCGACTTCTTTGAAACAGTTACCAAGGCCATAGATGAAGGGAAGGTAGTCCACACGGCCTACCTGGTCCTCGCAAAAGCCTTTGACACAATACCCCACTCGGGTATCATAAATAAGCTCACCAGCTTAAATATCAACCCCTATGTCACAAGATGGGTTGCAAACTGGCTCAAGGATAGAACCCACATGGTCAGTATTGCAGGTGCCATGTCAGACTCCAAACCAGTTACAAGTGGCGTCCACACAAGGCTCAGTCCTGGGACCTCTCTTGTTCAGTATTTACTTCTCTGAGGTACAGGCTAATATGGGAGGACTATGGCTGACCAAGTTCGCAGATGTCTGCAAGATGGGCACCATAATTGACTATCCAGCTGACACAAGCATCCTCCAAAAGGGTCTCACAGAGACGGATAACTGGTGCCAGAGCCATGGCCTAAAGCTAAATGCCAAAAAGTGCATAGTCATCCCCTTCGGGAAAAACAAAGTGCCCACAAATTAGCACATAGGTGGTAATCCATTAAGTACGGAAGAAGTAATTAGGGATTTGGGGACCCATGTAGATAGAAACCTCTCTTTTGACAATCACGTTGCCAGAGTGGTTAGAAAGGCCTTCTATATAGCCCACCTTATCACGAAAGGATTCACATCTAGAACAAGAGAGGTCATTGTGCCCCTCTACTCATCACTCATCAGGCCCATAATTGAATATAATGCCCCATTTGGGATGTACCTTACCTGACACCTGCAGCAACTGGAGAGGCCCCAAACGTACCTCACCAAGAGAATCAAGGGGCTCAAACACATGCCCTATGCAGTTCGGCTAAAGAAACTCCAGCTCTACTCAGTTGCTTACCGCCTACTCAGAGGTGATCTATGCCTGACATATAAAGCCATGTCCAACCCAGAATTAATGGACATGCTCCACCTCAGGAAATCCAAATCTCTTAGAGCTACACGCTCCAGGGACAGAAATAAATAGAACATGCTGGAGGGACAGATTCATATCCCAGAGGCTGCCCTCACTCTGGAACAGAATCCCAGTCCATGTTAGGCAGAGCCCCTCACTGACCCTCTTCAAGAGAAATCTTGACGAGTGGATGGGAGATCGTAAGTTCACCCCTGAGATCTCTTCTGTGTCCCTGCTAGACAGGGGCACAGTAAACTAACCTTAAAATGGCTATCTTCTGTGACCTACTCTACAGAGGCACAGTAAACCGATCTAAAAGGGTGGCGAAAGCCAAACACACTCTGGCTAGGCTTGTAAATGCCCCAGGGCAGATAGCCTAGTATAAACCTATGAACCGATGAGTCTATAATAGACATACAGTCCTAAAGACCATTGAGAAATCCTAGACAGTTTAGTCTCCCCAGTGCTGGAGTGATGTACTACATACTCCAGGAGGTGAATTTATCATTACCTGCTATCTAGTTGACCAGATTAGTTTTAAATCCAGCCAGTCTGTTGCTTTGCTTGATGTGTAGAGGGTATTTATTCTCAAATAGGAGATACATTGTGTTAGAATTTTATCATACCAGAAAATTCTATTTATGTGCCATGAAAGTTAAGATTCTTGGTGTGTGTTTTTGATACTGCTAGTATGTTGGTGAAGGTGATAAACAAGGTTGTGCTTTTGTGTTGTGGAAAGCTAGGAACAAGTCACCTTGACTGAGCCTGTATAAGATAGAGTATAGTGAAAGGGATTTTCTTCTCTTTAAGTATAGCTCAGACACTTTAATTGTGTAATTTTCTTAGTCAGAAAGCTATATGATTTTTCCAGAGAGAGACAGAGAGGAATTATGACATCCTTGTTCTTAAGGGATATGCCCTTGGAAGTTAACTGTGTCAAGTTGAAGTATTTCCTGACTACAGATGACACACAGTGGCCAAAGAACAATGTTGGTAAATCTACCCAAATTTCTGATGACTGAGTAGGTATGTCTTGTTTACCAAACAAAATCACAGAATATTTTTGGAATTTAGCTTTATTACATGGTGAGTAAACCAGGCTGATCAAGCCAGAACTGAAGCACTGTGGGTATCAGAAAGGGAGCATGTGATAATCGCACTCAGTCTGAAGTCATCAGCAAGCATAGTCAGCCATAGCTCATCACCTTCTGTCTTAAAAACAGAACAGTTTATGCCAAAGATGGGGAACCCAACGTTAAGCCCTGGGGAACAGCTGTTTTTTGTGAAGGACAAGTACCTCTGACCCTTACTAATGGATCCTGTCAGTGAGCCAGTTGGCTATCCATTAGATGATGTAGGGATTAATTTAACTTTTGTGTAATTGTCAACAGTTGTAGCAAAGATCTTATCCAGGTCCAGATAAACAACATGGATGTTGTTGCCATATCCTTACCTTCCATGATCCTGCTGAAAAAATCAGTTAGATTAAGTAAATGAGATATACCCCTAACAAGGCCCGATTTGTTTAGAACAAGGGACTGCAGAATCCCTATATCATCATTTATGAGATCTGCTAAGATACATTCTATGACATTACAAATGACTCCGATGGGATTTTACCTACCTGTAGTTACCTAGATCGGTGCTGGGACAAGCTTTATGTGATGGAATCATTACAGCTGTCCTCAGAGCATTTGCTATAGAACTAATGGAGAGGCTGAAGTTAAATAATTAAGAAGGTATTGAACAAAGTTGTATTTGATGGTTTTAGGAGACAAAATGGTACATTGTCCTGACCCATGAAAGTGGTATTTTGTTCATAATGATATTAGGACATAATCAATAGTTTTTTTAGGGGAAAGCTGCAATGGAATTTGTCAAATAACATGTTGCTGATGTGTTGATGACCTCAGGATCAGAATAACGGAAACCATTATACATTAGCTTCAAGAACAACTGAGTGTTTCATCAGAGGTGTGATATAGTTAGCAAAAGCTTGTGACCTTTTTTGGCAGAAATGTCAACTTTTAACTTGCAGTCAGCCTTACAGTTTATGACAGAGCACCTGAGGTTGTTAATAATCTGTTTTAGAACTCTTTTTGTAGTTGGGGAGGTGTTGTTGCTTACATTCAGGTAAGATTTTCCTTCTATTATACAAATTTTTAAATGGGAATTCCAAGGGTTAATTCCTGAATTTTCTTTTATAGTTGTAGCATCCATTCATCCACAACTCCTTTTCCCATTTTTGCACATGGGGCTGGGGTGTCACTTCAAGCCATGGTTTACACTACCGGGTGGCAAGCTCTGCCTGTATCATATAGAGACAAATATCTCTATGAAATTGTTTTGATGGAATTAGAATTCAGAGATAAAGCAGCAGCTTTGGTAAGAGAATCAGAGGGGGGTAGGGTGATAACTTTGAAATCAGGACAGCAGGAGGACTGCTTTGATTTATTGTTGAATGTAGGAGCAGTCGGAGGGTATTGTATTAGTATTGAGGGTGAAGATAGTGGCCTGTTGTTTGAACTTAACCTTAGGAGGGACATATAGTTGGATTCAGGCATGGGCAATATTGGTGAGGACAAGGTCAAGAAGATTAGCGCCCCTAGTGGAGAGGTTTGTGATTTGGGAAATTAACATTCTAAGCAATACTGCGTACATTTATGAGTAGTATTATTAGTATGCAAAGGAAGTGGGAGTCACATAGAAGCAGCATGTTGGGTATAATGGGCACCTTTTCCAGTAATTTAGGTATAAATCATAATTGGTGGAAGACATAGGTGAGAGCTTATAATTCACATGGATATGATAGCTGGTTTGTTTACTGTATATAAATCATAATTAGTGGAAGAAATAGATATGAACTTATAATTCACATGGATATGATAGCTGGTTTTGTTTAGGGTGACGAGAACCTTGAGAAGCTCAAAGATGGTATTTTGAAATTTGGTGTAAGATACTGGGATCATGGACAAATGTGGAGATATCTCCTTCAACTTCTAGTGGATCTAAGTGAATGGAAAGCACTAAACCCAATTATAAAGGGAGTGTTATTGATGTGCTAAAATCACATTTCAGTAACAGTACAGATACAGATGTGCTCCGAAATCAGGAAGGTGCAATATTTATATATTTTCTTATTTAAAATCCTTAAATAAAGCAGTGCCATCTCAGTGTAGGCCGAACTGAACTTTGTTGTGCTGGTATGATCAGAAGATGGACATTGCCTACAAAAAGCACTATAGAGGCTGCAAACATTTTAGCTAGCATTCAAATACCACAAGGGGAGGTAAAGATGATTTCTGGCAAAGCACACTGGACTACCAACCATTTAGTCACATACTGTTACACAATGTATTCTCCTATAATGACACCTGTTGCTTAAACAATCATTAAATGCAAATTATCTTATCTTTAAACTTTGGCATCATTCTTAGAGATGGCAGAATGCTGCTTAAGACGACAGCATTTAACATTACCCCCCACGTGGGCAATCATATTTAGGGTGGATGCAATTAAGGGATCTTAGTCACATAAATAAGTCTGGCACCTGAAAGCTAGATAACAGTCACTCTGTCCTGGACAAGTCTGGTGATTGTAAAATCTTTCTGTATGACTACAGAGTCACTGATAACCAGGACTTTACTATGGGAGACTGCAGACTTTGGGGACCTATTGGGTGCAGATTTGCAGTGCTGAGGGCTCTTTTCCAAGACAGGTGAAGACAGGTGAAAATGGATGTGTGAGTGTAGTAGCATGTATAGGTAGCTGAGACTTGCTTGTGATGTGTCTAGGATTTTAAATAAGGAATTGTTAACGCCTTCATCATATGTAATTTTAGGCATAGAATGCTTTGAGGTGCAGAGAGTATATTTACTAATAGTAGTAGATACTGAGAGGACAGCCTTCAGTTTAAATAAATATCTGCACCTCTCACATATTGAATCTGTGTTTGCTAAAAGTAATAGATTATTTGTAAGCATGAAGCAGTTTGGTACACTGCCTTAAGGGTGGACACAGGAGAAGCTAGAGCAGGTTAAGGACCTATGATGCAGAACTAGGTGAAGGACTGTAACACTAATTTAAAATATAAGGTTAAGTTAATTTAAATAAGTTATGGAATAGTACATGCTAACCAAATGGGAGTAAATAGGAGGAAGAAGAAGGCTCCTAGGAAGGTACGCCTGTTAGGAGGACAGTAGTCTAAATTTAGCTAGTTATCATAAAGGTGTGAGGGTAGTGATGTGACTCAGCTTGTTAAAATCAAGGTACAAGGACAGGACACAAGTTGTAACAGCTCTAGTAAAAACTCAGGCTATGGAGACCTACCTAAAACACTGTCTACAAAGACAATTCAAGTACTATAGGAGCATTTTTTTTTATTTTGTACATTTGTTAACTAGGTAAGCCCACTGAATACAAGTGCCCCCTTCTAGGGGTGTGTGACCCAGAAGCACTGTCTGGCTAAATGACTTGCTCAGTGTCACACCTTAAGCATATAAAGGTGGAAGGGTGTTGTGGGTGTCCAGCTTATGATACCATTAGGCTTCAGTGCTTATGCCATTGTGCGGTCTAGAGTGGGGGGAAGAATAAGAAATGATTATGGTGTGGTGCCTTACAAACGTATGTTATGCTGTGCTGTGGGGGGGGGGGTTAAGAAATGATGATGGTGTGGTACCTTAGTAAAATGAGTTTGATGTGCTGTGGCGGGAGTAAGAAAATATGATGGTGTGGTACCTTAGAAAAGTGGACCGTGCTGTGCTGTGGGCAGGAGGAAAGAAAAAAACAATGGTGTGGTACTTTAGAAAAGAGTCTTATGCTGTGCTGTGGGAAGGGGGTAAGAAAATATAATGGCATGATACCTTTGGATAGTGGATTATGCTGTGCTGTGGAGGTCATCAAGGATGAGTCAAGAGTCTAGGAATAAACTGGCAGAGAAAACAAGCTATGGGAATGGGACATTGAGTATTGAGTGCTAGAGACAAGGATGTGAGGAAAAGCACAAGAAGTGACCAATGAAGTTACATTGAAATCTGGAACTAGTAATTAGGACAAAAGACAGAGCCCAGATTGGCAGAAAGAACGTGCTAGGGAGGTAGAACATGATACAAGGAGGCTAGCAAAAGGGCAACAAAGGTCATAGCCTTGACCAGTATTTTGCAGCAAATGCCAGGAAGAGTTAAATAACACTGTACCAGGAAATACTGTGTGGCCTCTTTAAATCAGTATTTACAGGGTCAGAGAAGTTCAGACTCAGAACTGCAAGGAGCTGCTGGAGTTAATGGTCAATATTTCTAAAATGTAACCAATCACATTAAAGCATTCTGGACTAAGACATTTAGATATTCCTGTAAGTCATGCTGATTTGATACAGTATGGCTGCCCTAGAAAAATAAGATGTTACTTAAGGAATCAAGAATGTTATGATCAATCAGCCCTGCAACTATAAATATCCTACTTATTGTAATGTTTAAGGAAGTTGTACAAAACAATGAAATTATGTGCACAAAGTCAGAGCACCCTCGGCGTAACAACGTAGGAATGCACATGTATTCTCTATTCTGTATTCCATGCTGCTTGCGTTTTGTGATTAGGGTAAGATGTACATGTTATCCTTGCATTTATCAGAAGTTGGTTTTATGGCTGAAAAACACATGCTTTAGTTTTCTTCTTTTTGTTAGCACTCTGGAAGAAAATTTAAATTTATTTTTACTAATATTGTGATTCTTAGAAGCATTTTTGGCAGCTGGTTAATGTTTTAATGAAACAAACACTGTCTTATAAGAAATAATACATTACAAAGTCTTCAGATTAATAATAATTGTTCTGATAGTTCTGAATAACAGAAGACAACTGTTACTGCATAGTTGCACAGCTGTTTTGCAGTTTCTGTATTTCTTTCTCCTTTTAAAGCAGTATAAATATAAACAACGCTTGCATAAGTTCTCTTATGAACATCACCATGACTGCTTTAAAAACAATGGGTGATGTGGAAGACTTTTAATACAAATTAGAAGATGTCTCTTTTTTTATGAAGTACAACATCCTTTGAATTTGCAATATGGATGTCATAACAGAAGAAATCAGCCATTGAGTTTATGCTATGATGTGGGTAGCAGAACACAGAAAAGATTGTGCTGAAGTTTTTCATGTTTTGTTTACAGCACTGTCTGGGTTTGCCTTACAGCTGCATTCACTTTGTGGAGGTACATTTGAGGGATATTTTGGGGGACAGAGCTGTCTGAACCGTGTTATGTTATAGCTTAATTGGGCAGAAGTGTGGATATTTTCCATTCATGACCCAGTCACGAAGTGCCGAAAAATGCAATAGTTCAAGCCTTGTGTGATGAAAGTAAAGCGTCTATTAATCATGCACGTCTTTAGATTCAAGTACAATTGTGACGTGCTGCAATGCTGAAAAAGTTCCAGCATCCTGCTTGTCCTTTATGGTCTCCGAATTCGGTCTCATTGTTTTGTTGTTTTCAGTTTTTTAGATGTCTGTTTATGTGTGCATCATATCCTACAGTTACACTGGAACTGGGATGAACAATGTGAACAAGTATGCAATTATTTTGTTAAGTAGTTGTCCAGATTTTTAGAGCAGATAAAATTATACTTCAAGAGCTTTTTTATCTAGATTTTAGTGTCTGCAGGCTGAGATGATGATAAAGATGGTAAAGGGAAGAGAGGTTAAACAAAAAATGGGCTTAGCAGACCGGATGAAAAAGGAACGTGATGGCTTTGGAAGTGAGTAGCAGAAAGAAGGGACAGAAATGGTCAGGCTGTGCAAAGATGGGAGATCACACAAATGTGTTAAAAAAGCAGGGGTACTGAATGAATACTTTGCTTCGCTCTTCACAAATGGATGCGAGGGTATGTGCCATGCTGGGAAGGAGGCAGTGCAGAATATAGACAATAACGGCCAGAAACCTGGATAAAGAGTGAAGAGGTTCACAGGAAAATGGCTCCCTTTAGGGAAAATAAAACTCAAGGACAAGATGGACTGCCTCTTGAAGTCCTCAGAAATTTGGCTATTATGTTCACAGATCCCCGATGTAGATCTTCAATGGATCACTGGTTAGTGCAGAGATACCAGAGGACAGGGAAAAAATGTATCGTCCTTGTATAGGAGACAGCAGGAAAAAATCCATGGAATGACAGGCCTCTTATCTTAACAGCAGTGGCAGGGAAAGTCATGGCAAGAACCTTGTTGGAAAGACCGATAGCATTCATAGTGAACAACAGTTTCCAGGATAGCAACCACCATGGGGTTACCGTCCAGAAGGAGTTGTTTATGAAATTGTATCCATTTTTATTACTGGGTTACATGTGAAGTTGAGAGGAGAGCAGCACATCATATACTCCACCTGGACTTCAGCAAGACCTTTGACTATGTCCTACATAAGAGGCTGATAAGAACACTGTAAGTGCTGGGGGTAGAATTTAATCTGCGAATATGGTTACCTGTGTGATTGAAATGTAAGACACGGAGGGCTGTAGTGAGAGGGATAATGTCTGGAATCAGGGAAGTAAATAGAGTAGTGCAGAGGTCTGACATGTATCCTGTAGTCTTCAGTCTGTACTGCACACATCTGAGGGAATTAAAAACAGGATCAAACAAAATGTCTGGAAAGGCTGAACAAGTCAGGAGAGAGGCTGTAGATGAGTGTAGTCAAACAATTCCTTTTCCAGACTTGCTCTTTTTCCTCTCTCCTAACTCTTTCACTGTTCCCAGTCATCTCTCTCAGTTTCCCAGTCCATTGCTGACTCTGCCTGCTCCTTCTCTTCGCCACAGACTTTTCCAAGTGAGCTGGGGGTAATGCAGATCTTAAGGGCATTCTTGGTGGGGGGTGGGAGTGCGCTGCTGGCAACTGCTTCTGTTTCCTGGAGAGGAGAATTGACCAACCTTTATTTCCTGTCCCCCCCATCCCTGCATTCATCAGACACCCTTCACTCTAGATAGTCTTGCCTGTCCCTGCCTGCTGGCACCTTAGATGCCCGAGCCACTAATGGAACTCTGGTGGCCTGGGCCAGAGTTAGGGCTATAGCCAAACTTGCTGTTCTGTTCCATAAGTACAGTTTTGCAGCTTCAAGCATGAAACCACGTATTATATATAACATAAAACCATGTATCATATATAACATGAAACCACATATCATATATAACATAAAACCACGTATCATATAAAACATGAATATTTTGTCTTAAATTTTCCCAAGGAAGGCAAGATTGACAACACTGGACAAAAATAAAAAAAAAATCTGACAGTTACAAAGGACAAGCTTAGTAATAAAGAAGCAGGAATTCTTTTTGCAGTGACAGAGACTATGACTTCATTAGAATCCCAGGTCCTAGTGGGATACATGGGGGGAGGGGATGTAGCATGACATTATAGCCACTATCCTGCATACCTTTCTTGGAAGGTGGGTTACAGGTCATGTTGCCTCTACAGGGATCCCTAGGGTCTCCTGAGAAAGGAAAAAGGAAGTAATCTTCCCCTGAGTAGATCATCCTTCCCAACCATGCAATTGTATGAATGCAAGTGTGTCAAGGAGAATGATTGCCTAGTGTGGATATGTCACAGGGAGGCTCTAAGAGGATACACTATATGCAAACATTTTTTCTTGCCCCAGCATAAAGGTGGTTATTCTAGCTAGCTACGGCTGTCATCCTGAACGTAGGGGAATTAATGGAGTACAGCTATAAGGTGGGAAGTTTGCAAAATGAATTATATCTGGTGCAGCAAAGAGAATGAGTGAAATTAAATGTATCTGTTATGATGGTATTCTTTTTATGACTCTAAGCTTTAAACCTTCGTTATGCTTGACTCACGTACTATACCACTGCAGGTGTACCTATACATTTTTTGTGTCACATAATCAATATTCAGAAATGCTTCTTTTTCTTAACATATCCTGTACAGCAGTTAGCACAGGCACTCAGAACATTTAATGCGATTACCATACTAAAACCTTAAAGAATTTTGCTTCTCTGAGACGTCAGTGGCATTAGTATTTCATTTTACTGTAGCTGGAAATGTGATCACTTACTTCCTTGAGATAATTGACATTTAATTCAACAACCACACAAAAAGATTGTAATGGAGAACTTTGTTTCTGGAAAAAAATGTTTGAATAAATGACTGCATACAATAGCTATAACCTTGTTGCTGTGTTTGTTCTTATTTTGCAATAGCTGTAGGACAGTGTCTGTTAATAACACACAAGCATTTTTTTTTCTTACCTTGACACTGTTTATTTTTTATGTCACCAACATTGCATCACATTGTCAATTTCTTTTCTTTGTTTTGTTTGCCTGTCAACACCTCTGCTACTTAATTAAATAAGAATAGCTCTAGACTTGAAAGGGAACTGTTAGTGTATCGCAGTTTATTTTTCTTTTGTAAGATTTGTTTTAAGAGTCATTAAGCCTTTAGGAGAATTTATGCACATTGTTTAATGTGAACAGCATGCGCTGCACATTCTAATAAGCAGCAGTATTTTAAAAGTGTGACATAAATAACTGATGGGTATTTAAGAATCTTTAGTTGTGGAACATGGGAGAACAATACTGTCAGTTTTAGCCATTTACATATGTGGCAATTCTTTTATAGCACTTCATTTAAGATGTATTTAAATTCCACTCTGAAGTTTGGCAATTCTAGGCTGTAAGCTAATAATGAGAAAAGAGATCTACTTGTAAAAATAAACCCTGTGAGTGGCCACATGTTGTATGAATTATTATGTACCGTTAATAGATGTTTCTGCGACTAATACACAAAATAACGCATCAGACATTATCTATCAACATTTAAACAGAAAACAAATCGCTTTTAAACTAAATATAATCAACAATATGGCTGTATAAAAAAAAAAAAAAAAGAAAAATAGCCAAACTTAAACAACCACAAGCATACCTCTGAAGTGTACCTCATTACGAGGAACATACCTCATTTGGGGTCTTAAAAAGTTCATGTTACTCAAAGTTCCACATTGAAAGGGCCTGTCACACATTCAGTGTTAGGAATTTTTTAACTAATATCCATGGTAATTACAACTGAATCATGTTAATTCATTAAGGGAACTTTTTTATAAGCAAATCCAGCATATTTTAACCATCCTATGACCTTCCTAGTTGAAGTTGTTAGTAAGTCATTTTTATGTGTTCCACATTTTGCCTGTTTGTCCCAGATTCTAAAGGTTAATGTTCCTCATTTTGGAAATGGAAGCTTGAGAGCTATGACCACAAGTAAAGAATGCCTGTTGAACACAAATCAATTAAAGCATGTAGTCATGCTGTAGGTGGATTGGACACTCTAAATTGGCCCTAGGCATGAGTGCGTGCATGTGTGTGCCTTCTGTGAAAGGTTGGGCACCGGGCTGGCAACTCGACACTGTAAAACTCCACTGCCAATCATGAGCGGACATGTGATCTGCTGTGGCGACCCCTGACTGGGAAAAAGCCGAAAGAAGAAGTCCTGCAGATGTAGGCTAAAACAAAGGTAAAACATTGTTGCCTGTTTAAGACAATATTTTTTAATAGGTTTTAATGGTGAATTTAACATAAGTTGTCATTTAGTTTAATGTAGTGACAGCTCAAATGAAGAGCAAAAATTATGCTGGGACAAGAGATGTGTGTCTGTTCTGCAGAGGTATAGCTATGGGGGTGCAAAAAGGGTGGCTATCCAAAGCATAGGGTTTTAGAGGGCTTGATCTGCAGATGCCAGTGGTGTGTAAGTGTAGTAGATGCATTCAGAAAAGAATGACAATGCTGTATTTGAGGTCGTGGCTGAAGCTCTGGAGTGCTTCACAAGTGATACTTGGATTGTATCAAGCCACTTGTAAGTGGTTTGCTACAGTTTCAAGAGCAGAAGCAGTTTTACTTTTTTTTTATCCTCAGCTTTAAGATAAGGAACTTTTTTTTTGTTTTTATCTTCAACTTAGAGTTGATGGGGGTGTCAGATTGGAGTACCACATAACCTACCTACAATTCTGATTTTTTAGGGGGATCCTGTATAAACTAATGAATAGTTAATCATCAATGCATTAGAGATTGAACAGTGCTGGCAACAGTCGCATAATTAATGACAAGTACAATGCTAACTGGAGAAGCAGCTCGAAGCTGCTCATTGACAAATTCGATGCTGTGATAGGGCATGTAACTGATGTAGGGAGCATTACAGTGAAGGAAGATAGGTACAGCTGTCAATGTGCACTTCTGAGTTTAATACAGTACAGCACAGCTGCATGTGGCACTCATCCGACACAAGAAGGGTGACATAGTGGCCATCAGACAGACAACCGCAGGGGTACCTATTAAAGTGACAACCTGGAAAATCTCTCCTAGACTCTGCTACAACTTCTTCTGAGGGAAAGGTTAGTTTGCTTTTTCTTTCTTGTATTTTGTATCACTTTATTGCCTTTTTCTATTTTGTATACTGTGATTTGTTTTCTTTACACTGTGTTTTACTTGTATTATTCCCACATATGCTGAGGCACTTAAATGTAACCTTCCTAAACCCCAAAGAACTCCTAGATGAAGTACACATAACAAATACCCTCAGCAGCCTCGAACGCTCTCTTTTAAAACAACACCCACATTAACACATACAGCCACATCTCAGGGAGCATCTACTTCTAAGCCCATAAGGCAAGCCACCACACAATCCAACATTCTGCTCATTGTAGATTCCAAGATGAGACACACTGATGTCCCTCTCACCAGGCTGAGTAAGGAGATAGTCAAGGTCAGATGATTATCCGGGCTAGGATCTACCACATTACGCATATACTCAGGTCATTGGGCCACAAGTACCAGTATGACTCAATCATAGTCCATGTGGGTGTAAATGACCTGAGATGTGCCTCTCTAGACTATATGGAGAGAGACATCATGGAGCTCTCGGAATATGTGTCTCAGGCTGATATGAGCCTAGCATTGAGTAGCATTTTGCCTTCTCCAAGGATGTTGCCACAATACGAACAAAAGATGAATGAAATTTAATAATTGGCTTAGTTTCTGGTGTTATTCTGGTGTGGGATGGTCTGCACCTTTCCCCTCTAGGCTTTTGAATGTTAATTAAAACGTTGTCTTCCCCCATAGTGCCTTTTTTAGGCAATGCCAAACTGAAAGTACTTCTGACATAGCAAATCAAAACCAAGGAAATCTAAAGGTATTACTGCTTTCACAAGAGGTCTTAAGGAATCACACAGTGAAAACTCTAGCCTGGCTAGGATTTTCTTGTAATTTTTTTTACTAATTGGTTTGGCTGTAAGTCTTGTTTATGCTTTTATTTAGGTTTCTAACTCTGGAAATAAGGTACATATATTTGTAATGATATAACCCACACCTCATATTGGGTCTCTGTACATGCCATCTAATGATTTTTAGCTATGAATATGTTAACATGCCCTTTTTTACTTTGTAGATTTTCTTAATATAATGTTTATTTACATTTTCTTTGAGATCTATGTGGAACATGTTATACATGAATATGTGCATACTACTTTTACTCTATGTTATTTGTATTAATATGATATGATTCTTTGTGTTATGTGTAAACCTGTTAAGTATATGTCAACATTTCTGATTCATAGGTTCATATATGTGTACTAGGCTAATGGCCCTGGAGCCTTTACTAGCCTAGTCCATCGAAGTGCCCTGGCATTGTGCTGCCCGACGTTAGTTCCCAGTGCCTCTATCAAGTAGAGCCACTGGAGTGATCCCTGGGGTGAACTTTCAATTTCCCTTCCACTCATCAAGATTTCTCTTGAAGAGGGCCAGTGAGGTGCTCTGCTTGACATGGATGGGAAGTCTATTCCTGAGCATGGGCAGTCTCTAGGTTATGAACCTGTCCCTCCACCATGTTCTGTTGATTGTGGTAATAAGGCTGAGGTCTCTGGAGCATGTGGTGTGGAGGGATTGGGATTTCTTTAGATGTAGCATTTCTAACAGAGCTGGGTCAGACATGGCTTTGTAAGTCAAGCAGGGATCGCCTCTTAGTAGATGATATGAGACAGGGAATAGCTGGAGATTTTTGAGTCTGTCCATGTAGGATATGTGTTTAAGGCCTAGGATCCTCTTCATGAGGTACTTTTGTGGCCTCTCCAGCTGTTGCAGGTGTCTAGTGAGGTACATGCTAAATGGGCATTATACCCTATGATTGGTCTAATGAGGGAAGAATAGAGAGAACTGATGACCTCTTTCTTCCTGGATGCAAAACCCTTGGTAATGAGATGTGCCACATAGAAGGACTTTCTGACCACAGTGGCAATGTGGTGGTCAAAGGAGAGGTTGCTGTCAACTTGTGTCCTGAGATCTCTTATAACTCCTTCTGTGTTCAGTGGGCTCCCATCCATGTGGTAGTTAGTGGGAACTGAGTTTTTCCCAAAGGGGATGACAATGCATGTTTTGGCATTAAGCTTAAGGCCATGTTTTGACACCAGTCATTGGTCTCAGTGAGGCCTTTCTGTAGGATGTCTGCATCACTTGGCGAGTTAATAATGGCTCCCAGCTTGCAGTCATCTGTGAATCTAGTCAGCCAGAGTCCCTCCGTGTTGGCCTGGACTTCTGAGAAGTAGATGCCAAACAGGAGAGGATCCAGGACCAATCCCTGTGGGACTCCACTAATGACTGGTCGGCAGTCTGATTTGGAGTCCTCTACTTTCACACTGTGGGCTCTATCTGTGAGCCAATTTGCAACCCACCTAATGATATAGGGGTTGATGCCTAGTTTGGTGAGTTTAACAATGATTCTTGCATGAGGAATGGTATCAAAGGCCTTGGCCAGATCGAGGTAGGCTGAACCGCCTTACCTTCACCCAAAATTTTGGAGCTTTTCTCCCTGGGCCTCCACTGAAAAAGGACTTGTGTCCAGTCTGACTTTCCTGATAAACAAATGTAAAATAAAATAAATAATTAAATATAGCCCCCCTGCTATCACTAAGGAACAGGTCCTTAATGCTTTCTATAAGGCCAAGAACACTGCATCAATGGGCCCAGATAATATCCCAGGATGCCTTCTAAATAGCACGAAACATGACCTATCAGGCCTTCTAGAATTTCTGTTTAACTGTAGCCTCCAAACAGTCTTTGTGCCTCATGAATGGAGAACAGCAACTGTCATCCCTCTGCACAAAGGTGGGCCATCTACAGACCCTGGAAACTACAGACCCATAAGTCTCACTAGTCTCATATGCAAAGCAATGGAAAGAATTATCATAGAAATGATCAGTAATGATGTAGTAAACCTCCGGACACTGGACCCAACCTAATTTGGTTTCATCAAGGGCAGGTCATGTCTACACAACCTGGTAGACTTCTTTGAGAAGGTCACCAAAGCAATGGATGAGGGCAAAATGGTTCACACAGCCTACCTTGACCTGGCCAAGGCATTTGACACAATATCCCACTCGGGCATTGCTGACAAACTCAAGAGGTTAGGTACAAACCTGTATGTCACCCAGTGGATAGCCAACTGGCTCACAGACAGGACCCAGGAAGTTAAAAATAGGGAGTCTACCTCTACAAAGTGGCCAGTCTCAAGTGGGGTCCCTCAGGGATCAGTCCTTGGATCACCTCTTTTTGACATTTACTTCTCTGATGTCAAGACCAATGTAAATGGTCTCTGGCTGACTAGCTTTGCAGATGTTTGCAAATTAGGAGCTGTTATTGAATTCCACACTGACACAGATGTTCTCTGGGAAGAGCTGACACAGACAAGCAACTGGTGTCAGAGCCATGGACTAAAACTAAATGCCGAGAAATGCAGAATAGCATCCTTCAGGAAGTTATCTACCCTGGTACCTATCATATTGACAACACACCACTTAGAGCTGACCCAGTAGTCAGGGACTTAGGGAATACACATAGACAGTAATCTAGTCTTTGACCATCATGTGTCTACAGCATTGAGGAAATCATTCTATGTTGGGCAACTTATAAACAAAGGTATGGCATTTAGGTCCAAGGAAGTCATTGTTCCACTGTATTTGGCATTCATCAGACCTATCATTGAGTACAATATCCCCTTTGGTATGTACCTAAACAGGCATATCCAACAAATGGAATGTCTACAAAGGTTCCTCATGAAAAGAATAAAGGGCATAAGAAAAATATCCTATGCAGTCCACCTCAGGGCCCTATCCCTGTATTCTATCTCCTACAAGCTGTTGTGGGGAGATCTATGCCTGGCATACAGGGCATTGTCAGACCCCACTCTGATGGACCTCCTGCATATCAACAAAACAAACAGCACCAGAATTACCCATTCTAAAGATTTAAACTTTGCCTGTGATATAAATATGACCTTCTGGAGAGACAGGTATGTATCCCAGAGACTACCCCAACTCTGGAACAGGCCCCCCATCTATGTGAAGCAGATTTTTTTTCCCTAGACCAATTCAAGTGTAACTTGGATAATTGGCTGAGGATCAGGAAATTCATCCCTGGTTTGGTACCTATGACTCCAATGGACACAGGCAACCTGTAAATGGTTCAGCTCCCTGGCCACTGCTTGTAAATGTTTCAGCTCCCTGGCCCCTGCTTGTAAATGTTTCAACTCCCAAGGCAAGCCCCTGCTTACACTTATCAAAGGTACCACAACTTCTCAGAGATTCAGGATGCATGGCTGGGCAAGGCCCTTGTAGTCATTAGCATAGTAAACACCTATGAATCTATGAACTTATGAACATTGTTTATCATATAAATGGTGGGGAAACAGAGTAGAAAAGAAAGGAGGAAAGGGGAGAAGGATAAGCAGTGAGAAACACACAAGGGCAACAGTAAGGTATAAAACATGAGACTCGGTGTGAAAGGTCATTTTTTAGGGAAAATGTTTTTTTTCATGTATAGAAAATAAGGGTATGAATGGAAGGTAGTGGAAAAGCTGTGAATGGGACAGAGGGAGAAGGCAGGTAGCAGCGGCTGACAGACAAACATAAAATGTAGACATATTCAGACTAATAAGGACTGTAGACACACAAAGGTTTGGGGATAAGAGTACAAGGGCACAGACATACACATGATGAACAAGACATGATAGGATGAGTTGGACAATGAACAAAATATGGGAAATCACACATGATGGAGGAAAACACCATATGGGCATAGGGAAGACATCTAAAATGGTTGTCTGTCAGGTCAACCTAAAGGTTAACTAATCCAGGCATCACTCAGTTGGGTGTCTCAGATTATGGGCTGGCTGCTCCCCCGGTGGCCAGAAGGGCAATGCCTGCTGATCTTGCAAGTCCACAGGCCATACTAGAGGGCACTCCAAATTGCTGTGGTAGGCATCCAGCTGTCTTCGTACCAAAAGGGCACCACTAAACCCTACAGGTCACCTGAAGCAAGTCCCCCCACTGAGAGGCAGTCATGGTGGCCATTGGTGATCCAGCACAAGATGCTTTGGATGGCACAGAGTGAGATGAGAGTAGCCTTGCCTCCTTCTCTGCTATGACTAGACCTCCATAGGATGACACAGTAGGAAAATGAGCATACACATGTTAGAAATGCAGTCACAGATGTACAGTGGAATGCCACAGACTTCATGCCAAGTCCACTATCAGGAGAGTCACTCCTACCTTCTGCAACATTTAACCTCATTAAGATCATACTCCTCCACCACTGGAAAACAAAATGCATTCATAAGTATCTGGGAAACAAAATTCAGTCCTCAGTATACATTTAAAATATGCTAGATACCAAAAGCCAATAGTACTGTGCTTCTGTCTGTCCCTAAAGTCTCCCTCTTGCACTTGAAGCAGGTCAAGGTGGTACCATTTCAGGCCACTGCAGTGATGTCAACACTGCTCACCAGAATGAGAGTGGCATCTCTCAGCATCCTGGTAAACGCATGCCAAGCATTCACCTCCCAAATGGGCCCATTGTATTATCCTATCAGGCACTGCTGAAGGTTCATGTGCAGGAAGAACCAAGAAAATCATATGCTTCCTGGTACACAATTCTGGAGTTTTGCATTCCACAGTGTTAGAAGAAGACATAAGCACTCACTCTGGCCTTCTCAAGGAACAAAATGGTATCCCCATCCATATAGAAGCATGTTTAAAGATCACATGTCATGTAAGATAGCACCACACATGGCACTAATGTGCCAACCTAACTCTGCACTGCGGTGCTAGGAATAGATAAAGTGCTACATTGCAATGCTATGGTCATACAGTTGTTGCATGCATGAGAATAATGATCACCGGTCTCTTAGTCACTGTAATGTGTAAGGCTACCACCAGCATGTCTGGGTAGTGCAACATGCTATGGCTGACATTCAGAAACAGTGGTGTTAAGCAACCCACCATGCTAATTGGCCCATGTTAGTGTTATGTAACAAGCTGATGCCATCTTTTGCAGACCCACTCAATAATGTATAACTATGCATTACATGAAATTTAACAAATATTCTGTAGATTGGTAGCTTTACAGCATTAAGGAAGAATTTCAGAGTTTAGGAAGAAGCCCTGCCTGGTAGCACTCAGCAAGAACAACAAACTCTGTGGTGGATGTCAGTCACAATGGGACAGACACTGTGATGCACATGTACCTGGGAACACAATGCAATGGCATGGTATTACACCACTGACCAATGGTCGCAATGGGACAGACACTGTAATGTACATGTACCTGGGAACACAATACAATGGCATGGTATTACACCACTGACCAATGGTCACAATGGGACAGACACTGTGATGTACGTGTACCTGGGAACACATTACAATTGCATGGTATTACACCACTGACCAATGGTCACAATGGGACAGACACTGTAATGTATGTGTACCTGGGAACACATTACAATTGCATGGTATTACACCACTGACCAATGGTCACAATGGGACAGACACTGTGATGTACGTGTACCTGGGAACACATTACAATTGCATGGTATTACACCACTGACCAATAATCACAATGGGACAGACACTGTGATGTATGTGTAGCTGGGAGCACAGTACAATGGCATGGTATTACACCACTGACCAATGGTCACAATGGGATAGACACTGTGATATATTTGTACCTGGGAACACAATACAATGGCATGGTATTACACCACTGATCAATGGTCACAATGGGACAGACACTGTGATGTACATGTACCTAGGAATACAATACAATGGCATGGTATTACACCACTGACCAATGGTCACAATGGGACAGACACTGTGATGTATGTGTACCTGGGAACACAATACAATGGCATGGTATTACACCACTGATCGATGGTCACAATGGGACAGACACTGTGATGTACATGTACCTGGGAACACAATACAATGGCATGGTATTACACCACTGACCAATGGTCACAATGGGGCAGACACTGTGATGTACATGTACCTAGGAATACAATACAATGGCATGGTATTACACCACTGACCAATGGTTTGGAGAATCATTTATGTATAATGGAAATATTTTGAAGGATTTCTGCAGAGGGTTTGGGGTTCCAGAGACACATATCTATCATTTTCTAGTAATTGCTTTTTTGGCACCCAATAGCATTAAACTTAGTAAGGCCTTACAATCTACAGGCAATTCAGATCATGTGCCCCAGCTCAGAAGCGTAATTTCTATAGTTACAGACATTTGCTTCTCTAACATTTCTGACACAGTACACTGAAGGAAATTTTCTTAAATGTAGAGCATCTAGAAGATTTAGACATGTTGTTTCATAATGTGAAAACAGGTTCTATTCTAAACTAGAGTGTATATCAAAAGAACTGCTGAAAACATCATTGACTCAAAGAAATGTCAATAATATGATTCTCATAAGATGTGTGCATTCACTTTTCGAATGCATCTAAGACTACAGAACTGTATACTTATAGGTCACTGCTGTGGTTCAAAATACACTGGTATGAAAATTGAGCAAAACTGGTAGAAGTATTTATTTTATTTATTTATTTTATTTATGTTTGTTTTCTGTGGTAGAGCACAGATCTCCGTTGACCTTTCTCAGACTCAGGTTAAGTGATTTAAATCTATAGTACAGTGTTTTTCTTTGATGAATAAACTTACCTTTATTTTAGGAAAGCTATATGGCCTGAAAAAAAATTAGAACTTCCAAAAAAAAAAAAAAATGCAAATCACACAAAAAAATAAATGTGGAATCCAGGTAGTAGTGAAGAGGCCAGCTGGTGAAAGAATTGTGCTTTTCCTGAATAATGTCACCACATTTCGGGTCTGTGGTACATTGACCTTAAAACTGATTATATCAAGTCCACGGATTCAGGGGAAAAACACCTTTCATTTGTGCTGTAGGCAAGGGTGGGGAATTATATAAAGTATTTGTTCAAAACCTGCGTTAACCTCCGTACCTTCAGCTTACTTTTGTTTTATTTTTGAGGTTATACTGTAAAACCTCATTCCTAAAATAGATCTAGTATGACATGAGCTAATCATTGGTAAATTATTTGAAAGTGCAAAGTCTTGAGCCTTTTGTCTTCTAATTATTTTCTCAGTGAGTTCTTTTCTCTGAAAAAAATCTATATTTGGAGAAATATATGAAGTATGTCATTAACTTGACAAGCAAAGATCCTGTACTATTTTGCTAGAAATAATTTAGAGGCAGCTATATCTGAGAAAGATGATTTTTAGAGAGCGCAATGTCAGAGATTACTGCTTTAGGGGCACAGTGCAATCACTTACTCTGTAATTTCCTGAACAGTGATTGTTCTAGTGAAAACCACTGCTCAGTGTAAAGAAACTGCAGAGATGGGATTTAGACTGCCCGCTTTTGAACAATTGTTAAACTCCCAATGAGTTATGCATGAGTATTGTCTGTCTGTAAATTTCTAACACACTGACCTATTCTTTACAGTCTGTACTTTTGCCTTGATTCCTTTAACTACTGATGATGCTTTACCATATCCTGAAACTGAAAAAAGGATAAACTTTTCTCTAGTGATAAAGGCAGGTAAGGCTACTCTGTTCTGACATTAGACACTTGTGTTTTACAGCTGACTCACATATATAAAATATTAATGCACAGTCTTTCTGTGCATCAACCTCTTCCTATTATTTTGATTTTATTTATTTATTTGTTTATTTTTGCCCTAGTCTCAGAATTATTGGATTTTGATGGTGTAGATTGTGCTTGGGATGTCTATAGGTGGAAGAGAAGAGGCTTGGTGTTATTGTGATCTTTGCTTCTGTGAAGAGGTGGTAAGTGATCTTTGTTAAAGGAGTATCAGAGATGATTAACTGATGGTGGATTTGTCTGATGTGGTTGTAAGTGTAAAAGGATGTTAAGTCAGGTAAGAGTAGGAGTGGGAGTCATCCGGGGGTAACACCCATGTCCATCATGGACTGAGGTCGTCAGTGCTGACATTAGATTCACTCTGCTAATAACGCCCATCTACCCAAGGTCATTTAGGGTAACTCAGGTATAACATGGCTAGGCTTATAAGGGCTCTAGGGTTGTTAACCAAGTAACCTCCTATGAACTTATGAACATATAACTATAACTTGCTCTAAGAGGGTAGTAGGGTGTACAAAGATGGAGGTGTTGGTAAAAAAAATGAAAAATGAATCTCAGATTGGGTATATGAAGAAGGGGCTCATTTGAAGATGGGGACAAGATTGGAGAGTTTGGCTAAGGAGCTGATATAGGGTAGTATGTTTGGGGAATTGTGTGCTTTTGGGAGAAAAGGTGATGGAGTAGTAGGACAGGTGAAAAGAAATGTGTGAAGGATGGTGAACGCAAGATGGGAAGTGGAGAGGGGATGTTAGATTAAGATAGCGAGGCTTAATTGGGAGTGGCTTAACTGGAATCAGTTAAAGTGAAGGAGAAGTGGTTAGACACCCATATCACTGAGGCTGGGTACGAGGAGTTAGATTACTTTTTGGCAACATGGAGTTTGAGGGTATTTGAGGATTAGGTAAAGGGGTGGAGTTAGAGAGATTTAAGTTTAGAGTAAGAAGGATTCAGTTAGAATTGGGCATAGAGAAGGGGAGTAGAGTGAGCCTGAGTGTAGTGAGGGTGAATGAAGTGGGGCCTAACTGTCAAGGTCATATAGAGCAGCAAAGTGCTACAGAAAAGAAATCAGTGAAACTATTATTGTCTTGAGGTAGTTTTCTTGAATTGCAGTAGAATTGCTAATAAAATAGCAGAAAGTAAATAGGAAGACAGAGGTGCTATGACTATGGCTGGAGAGGTAACATTGTTAAGTCAGAAGAAATTACAACAGTGGTAAAGCAAGTTATTCTATATTGTTATATTAGTAGAAGTATACAGTCTTAAGGCATCGTATGAAAGGGGAGAGAAAGAATTAAATAAAACAAAATTAACGGGACCAAAGTTAGGGACAGACTATGTCAGGTTGGAAGGGTCCGAAAGCATTCCACTATATACTATAATGTACTTGTTAGGAAGCCTTTTTTCCTCATCTGTATTGTAGGGAGATGAGTGTGTTGATATTTTGGGTCCTAAAGAGCAATGTCCTTCAGCAAAGTAGAGGCACCATCTAGTATAGTCATTTTATTACTTTAAAACACATTACAGTTTCAAGTACTAATATGTAATTTGGAGTCAAACCTTGTTATCTACAAACATATGAGCAAACATACAGTGGACTAAGCTGCCACTGTCCTGCTTTTTTCTTTACAGGAAGGGACTTCTGGCTTTGATGCGCTTTGACAAGCAAAATTACCTAGATAAGAAAGATTTGCCTTAAGTACTTTGGATATCAAAGTTTTCATTACTTTTGAGTTACTTAAATAACTAACAGGTGGTATAACACCCTGGTAAAGATTTCAATTTTGTCCTTGTAGACAAGCGTCACAAAGTTGGCTTTCCAGTCCTCTGGTATAGAGTGAGGCAAGACCAAATTCTTAAAGATGAACGTGAAGAAAAGTGCTAATTCTACACAAAATGCTTTAGTCTTCATTAGAAATATTATTCAGGCCACACGCTTTATTTACATTCGGACACCTAACATTTCCTTATTCATTATAAAGAACTTTACTACACTTTTTTATGTAACAGGCAAATGAACTGAACCACTGGGGCCCCTTTTCAGTAATTTATCTAGCTGTGATATTGAAAAATATAACATCAGCATACCACAGCATTGAAGCAAAAAAAAAAACAAAAAAACAGAAAGATATATAATATGCAGTTAGCCAAAGTGTACAATGGTCAGTATAAGACATAAACTGACAAACTATATGCATGGAGGGAGGCTGGTATAATGGTTAACTTGTTTACCTTGCAGATGCAAAATGCAGGGTTTGATTCTCATATGGGGTAATTGGCTAGGCTTAAAATGGTCCATGAGGGCAGTTAGCCTAGTATTAACCTATGATGGGAATGCAGCCCTGGAGATATAAAGAAAGACGACCAATAACTGGATAGTTATTTTATATATCCAATATATCTGAATGTCACCTGTTTCTGTTTGTGCACTTTAATCTGATTGGTTAAACAAGAAGAAAGAATATGATGAAAGGCGCTTGTCAAGTGAGGAAATAACATTTCGATAAGGTCAGAAGATCAGAGACCTGTAATATTGTCTGACAGAAATGAATTGATGTAGTGCCTTGCACTGGGGATGCAAACAATTTTATACAGAATTGTGCTACTGAGATGAGTAAGGTTTTCAGCAATCAGAAGCCAGATAGCCTGCTTGACTGCAAGACAGTGATGCAACCTCCTGTTAGTTGCAGTAGTGAAGCACCGGATGTGATTCTGTACTGACTGTAAGCTTTGCAGATTCATGTTACATATCAAGCCAAGGTGTATTCAGGGGTGGGTAGAAGTACTAATATGCCAATGGCATTCTGCTTTGTTTAGCATTTCTAGAGCATTTATATAATTTTATTTCTAATGTTATAGATATGAGTACAGAAAGTAAATGATGGGTCTTGACAGCCCACAATATATTTTATGGATTCTACAATTTTAAGAGGTCCACCATCAGGGCTTGTAAGTTTCAAAGGTCTGATATCATAAGCAAAGGTATTTCTGTGTGCCAGAAAGCTTAACATTTGTTTGATGAGATTGACTTTAGGTCTTCTGCATTCACAGGCCTAACATAAATGAGCTAGGGTAGAATTAAGGGGTTTACAAATAGTCTCGGGTGAAGTGACAGATCCCCAGATGACATTATCATCAGCATAAAGAAAAATATTGCAAGTCGTTTGGGAAATGATGAGGTGGTGGATATGAATGGCAAATACCAATGCTCTAAGGACAAAACCTTGTGGAACATGGACGACAGAGTAGAGAAGGACTATATGTTTGACAGGTAATAAGAGAACCGGTTTAAAGGGGATGGAGTTCAGAGCATGAAAGCAGTGGTTTTTTATGGTAGGGCATGATCTCCAAGGTCAAGTGCGTCAGAGCGATAAAAAAACTGCACATGCGAGGTGCCTTACATTCATTCTGTGGAGAGTACAGAGTCAAAGAGAGAAGAGCTGAATTAGTGTCATGGCCTTTTCTGAATCCATGCTGGTGGCTGATGACTAGGTCACAGGCTTCAATATGTTTCTGAAGCTTTGCAGCTGCAGCCTTCTTTAAAATTTTGTCAAGAAAATGTAGCAGAGTAGTAAGTCAATAATGAGTCAGGCCTAGAGCTGGAGGTATGTCCAGGGAAAAGGATGACATGATAGTTTTTGAAGGTCTGGAAACACATCGTAGGAGAGGGAGAGTGAGGTGATGATGATGTATTTTAGCAGTAGAACTATGAAAGTATCCCTCAGATCCAATTTTGCCATAGGAGGGAACTTTCTTGAGACATTTATTAAGATATGATTTAGATAAGGTACCCATTTTAAACTAAAAATAAGTTTCAAGGGCAAAAAAATGGTCCAGCAAAGATAATGCATTCAAACTGAGGTATTGCAGAGATGGTAAGTGTGCCAACATAAGAGGAGAAGAGCTCTGAAAATGACTCTCCAATCAATTTTACATCAGTAATTAACTGACTGTCCATCAATACTGAAGTCAGCTAATTATTAACTGACCATCCTGATGGTCAATTCCTCGTTGGTCAGATCCGGCCACAAGCCAATCACCCTAGGCATCCACATCCAGCCCCCACTCCCACCCATTAGTGAAAACACTGTAAAAAATTTCTCCAAAGCCAACTCCATGCTTCTTAAGACAGAAGGGTCAAACTTCACGACACCCATGCAGACGGACAATAGAGGTACAACTTCTGAATCCTACACAAATGCACTTTATAAGCACTTACACGAGTGCATGGATTGTGCTATCCCTAAACAGAACCAAGATGCTATCCTCCAAAAAAAGGAAGCCAATCTGGTGGTCCCCTGCCATAAACAAACTCTACAACAGAAGAAAAAAACTGTTGCAAAAAAAAGAGTAAAATCCCATGATTGGAGGAACTCCCTGGTCAGCCTCAGTAAGAAGCTGAGATCCCTCATAAAATCCTCCAGAGCTAGTAATGAAAACAAAATTGCCACTGATTCAAAAGACAACCACAAAGCATTCTATAGCTATGTCAAGAATCTCAATGGCAACACTCAGATCTGCTCTGAATTACAGCACAATGGCACTAAATATACAGAAGCAACTGATATTCCCAACATCCTGGCAAATAGGTTCAGTGCTAACTTTACCACCCCTCTCACCCCCTAAAGGTTCCATCTCTATACCGGAAGAATGCAAAGTTCCTGTAATCACAGCTGCACAGGTAAAAACCACACTCTCCAAAGCCAAGAACGCAGCATCCATGGGACCTGACAACATCCCAGGCTGCATTCTACATGAGCTACAAAATATACTGGCACCCCACCTAAGTACCATGTTCAGTCATAGCCTCACCTCAGGCTTTGTGCCCTCTGAATGGTGCACCGTGACAGTTATCCCACTCCACAAAGGGGGAGCCACCATGGACCCCAGGAACTACCACCCCATTAGCCTAATGAGCCTGGTCTGCAAGGCCATGGAACATATCATTATGGAACTTATAAACAAAGACATTGGCAATCTCCAAACTCTGGACCCCAGCCAGTTCAAGTTTGTAAAAGGCAGATCATGTCTCCTAAACCTGATAGACTTCTTTGAAGCAGTCACCAAAGCTGTAGATGAGGGTAAGGTGGTTCACACAGCCTATCTAGATCTCGCCAAGGCTTTTGACACCATCCCCCACTCTGGAATTATAGATAAACTCACTAAACTAGGTATAAATCCCTATGTCACAAGATGGGTTGCCAACTGGCTCACTGACAGAACCCACACTGTGAAACTAGCAGACTCCAAATCTGACTTCAGACTAGTGACAAGTGGAGTACCACAGAGTTCAGTCCTGGGTCCTGTCCTGTTTGGTATGTACTTTTCAAAGTACAGGCTAACACCTAAGGTCTTTGGCTAACATATTTCGCAGATAACTGCAAACTAGGAGCCATAACTGAAACTCCTAATGACGTGGACATCCTACAAAAGGTCCTCAGTAAGACAGATGCCTGGTGTTAAAGCCATGGCCTCAAACTCAATGCCAAAAAGTGCATTGTCATCCCTTTGGTAAAAACTCTGTACCCATAATCTACCACATAGGTGGTAGTCTACTTAACACCAAAACTGTGATAAGAGACCTTGGGACACAGGTGGACAGTAGTCTCTCCTTTGATAATCACATTGCCACAGTAGTCAGGAAATCCTTCTATGTGGCACACCTCATTACAAAAGGTTTCTCATCCAGGAAAAAAGAGGTCATTGTTCCCCTCTACTCATTACTCATTAGACCCATTATAGAGTACAACGCCCCTTTTGGTATGTACCTCACAAGATATCTACAACAACTGGAAAGGCTGCAGAAATACCTCACAAAGAGGATTACTGGTCTCAAACAGATGCTCTATGCAGACCGTATCAAAAAACTCCAGCTTTACTCCATTGCAAATCACCTACTCAGAGGTGATCTCTGCCTAACATACAAAGCTATGTCAAACTCAGAACTGTTGGACATGCTCCACTTAAAGAAATCCCAATCCCTCCGAGCTACATGCTCTAGGGACCTAAACCTTGTCACTGCAATAAACAGAACATGCTGGTGTGATAGATTCCTGTCCCAGAGACTTCCCATACTCTGGAACAAACTACCTATCTGTATCAAACAAAGCTCCTCATTAGCACTCTTCAAGAAAAATCTTGATGATCGGATGGCAAATAGGAAATTCACCCCGGGGATCACCTCTGTGGCTCTGCTCAACAGGGGCACAGGAAAATAATTTTCTTGGGTGGCAAAAGTCAGGGTACCTTTTTGTCTAGGCTTGTATAGGCCCTAGGGCCAATAGCCTAGTACCTACCTATGAACCTATGAAAGATTGTTAATTTCCTTTCAGAGTCTTCTCGGATTTTACCAGGTATTGATTTATGGCACCTTGGAAAGTAAGATGCTCTTGTCTTGTTTGCAAGTTATTTGTATTCCTGTAAATAATACTGATCATAGGTATTGCATACTGTGCCTTATAGTTTCCTATAACATGAAGACAGTTTTGCATCTACAACAGGAAAATATTTTACAGACTGTCTTATTGTAAGCATACTTACTGATGAAAGGAGTGGACTCTTCCAAGGCATTTTCCTCAACTCAGTCTTTGACATTGTAACCTTCATTTTACCATGTCCTTTGGAAACACTTGTTTCACATTGGTTAGCAGTTTTGATAGTTTTCTAACCATGACTCCATTAATATATTTTCCTTATGGGACAGTTACTGTACAGTATGGCTCAAATATGGTACAGTTCAACTTTCTGTATCAATTCTCTGTCAGTTAGTGTTGTCTCCTCTTCTTTTACTCAAAATATGACCATAGTCCATGTCTTTCCATTATGTTTTAATTACATTTTACCCAAAATGACCACTTTTTTTCACCAGTACAAGTTCTAAATAACAATTCTGACTTTTTTAATGATAAAACAGCCCTATCTATAAGTTTTACATTTTTTGAGCTCTTTTTCAGCTGGTCATCTGTTAAACCCATTGCCTTTCCTTAGTCACCTGATCTGCCTATCCCTCCTGACCCCCTTGGACTAACTCTGAACCAGGCTTGAGCCAGGTGAGGAGATCAAGGCATCCTGGAACAGAATAACTCTGCTGCCATGGGAGTATATTCCCATTTAATTTCCCCACCACTGCATACATTCAGTAACACTGCCGAGGGTGGGAAATACAGTGGTCATCAGCTATGAACTGCCCCTCAGTTCCTCAAGGGCTGACATCAGCAGGATATCCTGAACAGACTAAGGCAGCACTACCCAGTTGTTTCCTTGGTTACCATCAGGGAAATCAAAATGTAATGTATGTCCTATGTGTGTGCCCCTTCCTCCTTCCAACCAGAAAGGGCACACATCCTCCCTGGCCAGCACTTTAAACGCCAAAGCCACTAAAGAACCTCGGTCACCTGGATCATTGTCAGGGCTTTCTCACTCTATACCATGGCACCAACCTAACAGCCATATCCAAAACCTCATTAAATTATGCTATTTGTAACATTGATAGACTCCATAAAAGGACTGATGTCATAACAATACTACTGTTTGAATCCCAAGCATTATACACAAGGATAGAAGTTTACATTATATCAGTAAGGATGGGTCCTACAAAGACCCTTGAAATAGTACACCTCTGTGTATCATCCATGTACTTTCTACTGTATGTACAAAGTTCTAGCTGTCTTTTAACATGCAGTCAGAAGTAACAAAGCTTTTTCAGAAACTGGTGGTTGATTCACAGCTGCTTGAGTATATTGGCTTGATTTGGCCTATGTTTTGAGTTACTTGATTTCTACTTTATAGACTGATTTAGTATGTATTTGCATATTAATGAGTTATGGATGATAAAGGCTGGTGAAAGCCACTCAATGAGCAAGACAGGTGTTACTTTGCCTGTCAGTGATTGGCTGTCCTTTCTCTGAGGTGCGCTCTTGTTACAGTGGGAATAATAAAGTAAGGGGGTGTTGGGAATATATGGTGGGTACAGGGGAGTGCCTACCCTCCTTGATTATCATACTTCACCATAAAATGAGCAATCTCATTACATGCTTAACAAGAATATGCATACTTAATCTATTATTTACATGCTTTGTGGCTAGACTAGTGTCATGCAATGCTGAATGCAGTGAGTCTGACCTTAATGTTGACTGGCTGAAAATTTAAGCTCATACTCAGCATCCTCCTATAATGTGTTTAAGTTGCAGTCAACCGATTAACTTCGCTACCAGAACTTATAAACCAACAGCAAAAGAATCTGCTCTCAACTGACTGCTCATTTCTCTGCAAGAAAATATTACCGTCATTGGCACAATGTTAGACTATAGAAACAATCACATGCCAACCTTTCTCATATGGTCAGCAAAAAGGAACTACTATGTATTCTCTAGTCCAGATGCTGCAAAACCCACTTCTCCTGCAGAGACTGCATGCAACTGGCAGTCAAATACACAAACACTTGAAACATATGTCTTCATAGATTTACAGTTTTCAGGCAAATGCACCAATTTATAACATCAAACTATCATGTTTTACATGTTTTACAGGAGGAAAGTAACCCCCCCCCGCATCCCTCATTTAGGGAGCTTGGGTCTGATATATGCTTATTTTTATTGTTTTCACTTTGAACTTGCTGTATCTTAGAGAATGAATCATTACTAACAGACTTTATTTAAATGCATAGGTTTTACAGGTTTTAAAAGAAACAGAAAAACAAAATCAGAATACTTTAATATGGCAAATCTAAACTTCAGAAATAAAAAAATGTAGGAAATCAATCATAAGCAGGTAAAAATCATCTACAGTTAAAAATTAAGATAATTTTTTCTCTGCTTAAGATACCTTTTCCTCTTCTCTGTCCACATAGATGAACAGTTCTGTTTCTAAGGACTGGTCTCCACCTCCTTACAACATCTACAGTGTCATCTATTGGCTGAACATAAAGATTTTCAATCACATTCGGACCTTTCTGATTCCATAACCTGCCTGCAACCTACCGATGTATGTTTGCTTTTGGATTTTCTGTGTGACCACCACTATTTTGGCCACTCTCTATTTTTTGCCAGCTCATCACCAGAACACCTTTCTTTCTTTACACATTGATAATCTCTGTCTCCTTCTTCTTCTTCTTCTTCCCCTGCCTTTTCATAGGTATAAGACATCTGCAGTGTTATCTATCACCTGAACATAACGATTTTCACTCAAACTCTGACCCTTCTGCTTCCATAACCTACCTGCAACCTACCGATGTATGTTTGTTTTTGGATTTTTTGTGTGACCACCACTATTTTGGCTATCTAATTGTTTGCCTCTGCATTTCCAAAATGCACTAGTTACCTATTTTGGTCCCCATCTTTCTTTACAAATTGATAATCTCTGTCAACCTATTCTTCTTCTTCTATGTAATGTTCTTCTCATTTTTAGTTTTTCTGTCTGCATTATTTCTCTAGCAATAGTCATATTTTAGCCTTCTGCATTTTGATAATTCTAGTTTTTCCTTTTTTCCCATGCTTTACAAGCTATATCAGTCTTTTCTTCTACTTGTGTTTCCCTGAGGTCTGCAAACCTGGAACTTAACATTAGCATAATGCCCATTAATACTCTGCCCTGTTACAAAAAGACAGAAATTCCTTACTGATTGTTTCTTTTCTAGTTTGACCTGCACTTCGAACTGGGTTCTTCTCTCTCTGTTTGCCCTTGCTAGTCTCAGGCTCACTCCGCTCCCTTACCCTATCCCCAAATCCCACCACCCACCCCCTCTATCTTTACACTTATAGCCAAAAAATCCCACCTGTTCTGACATCACATCCTCTCAATTCAAGCCATCACTCCAACATAACACCCCAACACCTCTCCCTCCTTTCACCTACTCTCCATTACTCTACTTCTCTTCACTAACCTAGCAAACTTAAATTCTTTTATTCAACTCCCCTTATACGCATCTTTTTCTTAGCATTTATATTACTTTACTTCACCTCTTTTTCGTAACATCAGTATTACTCTACTTCACCCTCCTTACCCACCATACTCTGTATTCTTCCTCTAATAAAACATCTTAGTTCCACTTCTCTTCCCTTCCAACTCAGCTCCTGACAAATCCTTTCCACTCTGCTCTCTCACTTCATTAAGCTATCATTTCCTGTATATATATCTCACAGCCGTTATATAATCTCAACATCACTCCTTCAACTACTTCACCCTGCTACAGTTAAGTTTTCTCACCATATTCCTTTTCACTCTTTCTTCTCTCTCATCCTACTTTATTCCAGTACCCCCTAAGTCTGTCTACCACATGCTCTTCCACTCTATATCACCACCTTAATCTTTACTCCCTGCCTATTTCATCTAACCTTTGTCAAATCTCTCCCATACTCTTTGCCAAACTAAAAATATTTGACTACCCTATCCCCCCACCTAACACCAAACTCATTTCTTATAACTCCTCTATTAAAACTAGTTTATTTCACCTGTTTAAAACCATCTTACTACTATGCGGAGATATTCATCTTAATCCAGGGCCAAAAGAGACTCCCTTGCCATCATTTGGTCACAGTAATTCAAGTCTCACTAAACTCAAATTCCTCTGTATAAATATATGCAGTATGTGTAACAAATTCACTGAATTCCATGCTTGGATTACCCAGTACTGCCCCAATATACTTGTTATCACAGAAACATGACTTAAACTGCACATGAAAGACTCTGAAATCCATCCCCCAGGTTTTAATATGTTAAGATCAGACTGTCTCAATAAAAAAGCTGGAGACATCACTATTGTTTATCTATCACATTTTTCCCTTACCCCTATAACCACCCCTTTCTCACCTTCAACAATGCTGAACTCACTATGTCCAGCTTTAAGTTAAATAAATATAAAAACCTCTGTATTACTGCCATGTTTATTCCTCCTGGCAACAACTTATCTACTCTAGAAGACATATTATCCTGGGTGTCATCCATTTCTCATAAAACCATTATGCTAGGAGATGTTAACATTGACTGGCTGAAACTGTCCACATGTTCCCCATTAATAGTATCAATTTATTTGGCTTCTCACAATTAATACATCACCCCACCTTTATTAATAAATTCAACCAAACTAGCACAGTCATAGACTAGATTTTAGTCTCCCACCCCAAAAACTTTTGTCAAACTACAACTCTTTCTGATGCCATTAGTGATCAACATCCCATCTGTACCACCAGACATGTTTCCCAACCATACAAGCAGCATCTTATGTTTACTAATATTTTAAGCTCTACAAATTGGCCCTTCCTTAAATACCTACCTCTAGATGAAGCAGTTAATAAATTCAACTCCATATTCTTGAATATGTAAAATAGCCTAGCTTCCCCCAAGAAGAAATATAATCAAATCTATATTTCCCCTTGGCTATCATCATACACCAAAGCCATCATGCGTGACAGAGTCAAAGCCTGAAAAACATGCCAGAAACAAAAATCTCCTACAGACCTGTCTCACTATAAAATGCATAATCCAGTTAAAATGTGTCATTGTGTCATCAAAGACAAAAATGCATATTACTTAGACCCTCAGTAAATCTCTACGTCCATCTCAAAGAAATTCTGGTAATCTATCAAAATCATTCTTTACCCTGGAACTAGCTCAATACCTCAACCTTCCACTAATCAGTCTTACCTTAGCCTCCAACATAGCCTCCACCTTCAATACCTACATTATAGAAAGTATCTCTACCATTACCAACAGCTTCACCTCTACCACTACCACCATCTCACCACCTACTACCTCCCCATGATCTCCTTTCTCCCTCAAACATGTCCCAACATCTCTTATCAAACAGCTGCTTAGTAAACTTAGACCTTGCTCTCCTTCTGTGGACAATCTTCCCAATAAATTTCGAAAAATCCCCGCAAATGTCATAGCCTATCCTGTGTCTATAGTCATTAATAGATCTATTAATGAAACTTATGTCCCATCCCTCTGTAAGAAGTTCTTCATTATCTCACTACATAAGGGTGGGAATTCTACTGAAATATTTAATTACAGGCCTATACAGGCAATACTGTCACCTTTATCCAAAATTCTTGAAAAATGCATCTACAAACAACTCCTCCACCATTTACGTTTAAACAATCTACTCTCTCCTACCCAGCATAGCTTCAGACCAGCACATAGTACCTCCAGAGCTCATTTAAACTTTACTGAGTCAGTCAATAAAGCCCGAGATATAGGTAAGTTTGTCTCATCCCTATTCCTTGAGCTATCTAAAGCTTTTGATACTGTCTCTCATCCTTGACTCCTATCTCAACTCTCTTTCCTTGGCTCTAAAACAATACCTCAAAATGGTTCCCCAGTTATTTATCTGACAGACATCAGTACATCAAATGGGACTCTACTCAATCAACTTATCTAACGGTCATCACTGGTGTTCCTCAGGGCTCATTCCTAGGTCCTTTCCTCTTCAATATATTTATTAAAAATCTTTCATATGTCTCTAAACACACAACGTTAACCCAATATGCTGATGACTCTGCGCTAATCTGCTCTTCCAACAACCTTACTCAACTACAATCTTTAACACAAAACCCCTTTAATGTCATTGAAGTCTGGCTTACCAATAATCAGCTCTTAATTAATTCCAAGAAGACTAAATGCCTATTATTCTTTCCTAAACAACATTCTGATGACAAACTAACCTTCAGAATCTCATCTCTAAACAACACAGCAATTGAGGTTGTCCCTCATTCCAAACTGCTAGGTTTTACTATTGATGACAATGTCAAATTTGACTTGCATATAAATAACACTATCAAATTAACCCATCAAAAACTTGGCACTTTATATAGGGTTAAACAATCCCTAACTAACTCTACTAAAGCTAAACTCACCATCACATATCTGTTACCTTCCCTTTTTTATGCTTCCCCTATTGTAACTAACCTAAACACCTCCCTGAAAACCAAACTCAACCAATGTTACAACAAAATAGCAAAATGTGCCTTAATCTCATCACTGCTTATCTCTTAAACAACTTAACTGGCTTGAACGTCCACTGCAACTACACATGAACCAGTTACTTCTTACTCATAAATTACTCAACAACTCCCTAGTTTCTCCTGCCATGTCATCCATCTTACAATACTATATTCCTCATTGGGATCTAGGCCCTTCAGATAAACATCTGCTATCTATCTATAAACCTCTTGGGTCCAGCGGCCTCAGTCTCTACTCTTACTGTGTAACCAAAGCTTAGAACAACTTGCCACTAACTATTAGACAAGTCCCTCACTACCAAACATTCAAGCCCCTGCTTAAAGAACATCTTTTTAAATCTTGGGTATGCTCATGTTCTTCTCCTACCTAGCTATCATCATGTCATGTCTTTAATATCCTCCTAGTCCTATTAATCTTCCTATTCTTTCTGTTCACCATAACTTCTATGACCTTTCACCCTAGAACTCTCTACCTTTACACTTTTTATTCTGTCTCTCTGTATTCTTCTCCCTCCACCAATCAATCTATTCACTGTGTATTACCTTCAACCATAATATAAATTGTAGGTTTAATTCTTACTTGTAAAGTGTTATTATTTCCTGCTAGTCAAATCCTGTATCCAACTATTTAGTTTTACTGCTAGTAAAATCCTATATCCACATATGTATTTTTTTTATAATCTATATAATTTTTTAAACCAAGATAAAACAATTTAGGGTCCACGCAGATAGTACCTGTACTCCACTGCAGCAGTCCTGAACAAAGTGAACAAACTCACTATGCAATTAAGAATCTTTAATAGTCACACATAGATTAAGCGCTTTCGACTGCAAACTGCAGACTTCATCAGAATCTGTTAAAAATGTCATTAAGTTTGCTTATATGATTACTTAAAACCAATAAAATCACTCTAACAATTATATTTGAAATTTTAAATAATCTGTTATTTAAAGAAACAGAAGTAAAACTCATTACAATAATTTTCTTTGCATACAACTCACATTGACCTTACTAAAATATGTATTTGCTATTAACAATAAAATTGTTCACAAGAACATAATATAAACCAAACTCTTGCCAATATCTGCACAAGAAACACGACAAAAGTGCATAAATTGGCAAATTTCCATAAAAGACAACCCAGGATAGAACCCTGGTTCTCAGATCTAAAATCTAATGCTTTATTCTCTGAGACACAGCAACAGTTCTAAAAGGGGCATGCCTTTTTTATCCTCTTATCATCTTATAGAAAATAAAAAAGTCGTCCTTTTTAGAACTGTTATTTAAAATGTTATTTAAAATTTCAAATATAATTGTTAGAGTGATTTTATTGGTTGTAACTATATAATCACACTTAATGAACATTTTTTACAGATTCTGATGAAGTCTGCAGTTTGCAGATGAAAGTGCTTAATCTATGTGTGACTATTAAAGATTCTTATCTGCATAGTGAGTTTGTTCACTTTGTTAAGGACTGCTGCAGGGGAGTACATGTGCTATCTGCATGGGCCATAAATTGTTTTATCTTGGTTTAGTTGTTTGGGAGCACAACATTTTCTGTGTACTATATAATTTTTTACCGTATGTAATTTCTCACTGTTTAATGTCCTGTATTTAATTATTCTTCTCTGCTAATCTTTATGTGGAGCTTTTCTCCCCAGGCCTCCGCTAAAAATGGGCAATCTCTACCCAGTTGGACTTTCCTCATTATCAAATGTCAAATAAATAGGGAAAAAGAGTAAAACAGTGAAAAAAAACATCTTACTCTTTTTTTAGGAGACTGCCAGCTTAGTAAATTAAAAAAGATACACCAGGAGCATGAACAAAACTCCTACAAGAAGTGAGCAAGAGCCCATGAACAACTGTTATCCTGAGCAGTGATGCTTTAACAACTGAGCTGTGAGAACTCTCATATAGAGAATATAAGCCTGGAAAAACAGATAATACATAAACAGACAAACAAATAAATAAATAAATAAATAAATAAATAAATAAATAGTAGATAGACTCTTACAATTCAAGATCATGTCAGTCAGTGCGAGCATCTCTTTGCTATTTTTGACTAAAGTTAGTTCCTCTGAATTTAACTTCATTTGTCAGTGCCAATGTACAATTTATGTAATTGTAATATAGTCATGCAGCATTCTGTTGAGATGCATGTATTATATAGATTATAAAGCTTTTATTTAAAAGAAATCCTTCCAAAGTGTTTAACTACTAAGTGTTTTTAAGACATTTGTTTATGTTAACTTCCACCACTCCATCCCCAAATCCTCAGTAATACAGTACGCAGATGACTCTACCATCATCTGCTCAGCCTCCTGCCCCTCTGAACTACTACTAAAAACGCAACTAGCCTTCTCCAAAACAGAATCATGGATGCAATCCAACCACCTGGCCCTAAACGCTAATAAAACAAAACTAATGATTGTTACTTCTACCAAAAACTCCTATATCGACAGAAACTCATTCTCTATAATTAGCCAGAATAACATCCCCCTGGAAATTGTTCCCTGTACAAAGTTAGTACGCATGGATGAAAACTTAAAATTTGACACCCACATACACTCCTCAATCAAGAAAACCCATCAATAAGTCAGTCTCCTCTACAGACACAACTGCTACCTCAGCCCCTCTACCCGACAAACTCTTGCATCCACCTTCCTTCTCCCCTCCCTTATGTATGGTGTTCCCCTGTTCACCAATCTCCAACTTGGCCTACGATCCAAACTCGAATCCTCCTACCACAAAATATGCAAATTTGTGACCAATGCAAAAAAACTCATCCCATCACTGCCACTCCCTGCACACCCTCAAATTGTTTGAACTTCCCAACTACCTGAAATATTTACAACTTACCACTGCCCACAAGCTCATCTTCAAACCTGCAGACTGTCCCTCTCTCACTACATCCCTAAAACCCTACATACCAAACCGCTGCTTCAGATCCAAAAAGCAAAATCTCCTAGAAGTCTACAAACCTTCACATCCAGCTGGCCAACTACTACTATCCTGCTCCATAGCTAAATGGTGGAACTCTCTTCTCACATTCACCTGGCCCACTACTACTAACCTGCTCCATAGCTGAACGATGGAACTCTCTTCCCACATCCACCAGGCCAACTACTACTATCCTGCTCCATAGCTAAACAGTGGAACTATCTTCCCTTTTTGCTACTCAATCTATCTAACCATAACAATTTCAGATCTCACCTGTTCTCTCATCTGTTTTCCAAATGGGAATGCCTTTCCCACGCTCCAACCTAAGCACCTCTCTAACCCTCTCTATTTCTCCTCCCTATTGTATTCATCACTTATATCCTATTCCCTTATTATAGGAATCCACCCCTACCATTGATATACTATTGTTTTCTAGTACTTGTATGCTTATTTTTAATACTCAATGTATAAAAATGAACCACTCCTTATGATGCACTACTGTTTCCAGTACTTGTATGCTTTTTTCTTCAACACTCAATGTATACCTAGCTTACTATCTTCAAAGACCATATGTTTTATATTTAATGTACTGTACTTTTTTGATAATTATGTTTATCTTGCATTATGTAAATACTGCATCAGTTTTTTGCTTGGAGCTTTTCTCCCCAGGCCTCCACTAAAAATGGGCAATTCTTTGCCAGTGGACTTCCCCGGTCATCAAACTGAAATAAATAAATAAATAAATAAAATAAATGTTGAGAGAAACAGTGCTGATTAAAGTTTTGTTTTATGTTTCTGTTACAAGTTACTAAGGCCAACAACTTCTATGGAGATTGTCTGTACTCCAATTGCATCTCCAGACATGGAATTTGGCTCCCCGAAATATACTAACCACTGTTAACTGCAGAAAATTTAAAGCACTTCTCAATTCCCACCTAACTCCTGGCTTTGCTCTTGTTTAAATCCTGAGTGAACACTGTTTTTATTTAATCCTTCCTGAGAAATTCCAATAACTGATCTTGAATTTACTAAGCTGCCATTTAAACTTACTCCTACTTTTTTAACCACTAAGACATGTATGTTTCTCTAAATATTATAATGTTCTTTGTACATAAGAGTGATGTTGTCTCTCTAACTGTATGATGTTCTTTATAACACATTTATGATTATTGTTAACCAAAGCAGCTAAAGTCGATCATCTCATCACGTTTTGTATTTTTCTTATATTATATTACATCTGTATTCTTTGTAACCTATGGGACTTTTTTGAAGGTCTCAACTTAAGTTTGTATTTCTTATATTATGCATTCTCTGTGGGGTTATTTTTGTTGTCTCATCTTATGATAGTAGTTTCTTAGATTATATTTTGTCTGTAGCTAATGGGGCTTTCCCCCCTGGGCGTCCTCTGAAAATGGGTTACCTACCCAGTTGGACTATTTGGTAAACAAACATAAAATAAAATAATAAGTAAATAAATGTTTTATAGTCCTGCTTTTATATCTGTTATAAAATGCATCTGTATTTTAAAAGTCTCATTCTAAACATATGGAGTCTATCTACTACAAGTGCTCACGATCTACTAGTTGTCAACATGCTTCTCATTGTCACCTGCTTGAAAAGGCAAGTGGTTTAACTTCCACTAGCCTGATCTTACTTAAGTACTTAGTCCTCCCAACAACTGACCCTCTTAAACTATATAGCCCTACTAGAACTTTAACTTTAACCTTAAAACTCCAACCAGTTCCTAAAGCGAGTCTTTGCTCCCTAACCCTAAACTCTACTCCTGATCCTCAAACTTAATCTTCTTCCCCCACTTCCTAACCCTAAAACTTCTCTCCTGCTCCCTTAACTCTCAACTTCCTTCTTTCTTGCTGCATAACATTGAATCCCTGCTCCACTCCATAAGCCTAAATCTCCTTCCTGGTCAATGCCTGAAACCCTATTTTAAACTCTGAGCCCCTCCCACTCCCTTCTCATGAGCCCCTCCCACTCCCTTCTCATGGCTGCTGCACTTGCCTCACGTGAACTTGAATAATGTGTTCAGGAGATGCAGCAGCTGCTTGCCCAACTCATATTTAGGTTTGAGTATGACAATCAGCCCATACGATCTACAAGATGCTTGTGTCCCTAACTTTGAGACAATGCTCTTAAAGTGCCTGGGACTTGAGCACTTGTAATAGAAACAAGAATGTGTCCGGACTTACTAGATACTACTTTTTACAATGAAGTGAATTTGAGGAGTCATTTTAATGTAAACCTTAATTATTTTCATAGGGCTACTGCTGGTTGAGGTTTTCTGGATGCTTACCAGTATTTTAAACATTTTCACGTGAGAATATTATTGCTAGGGGTTCCCCTGTTAGACTGATTCTTTTATAAGTATTCCCATGTAATAGGAGTACAATTCAGTTAAATTATTCAGATTTTGTTCACTTATTTGCTTGCTTGTTTATCTGTTTGTTTTTTTATGTTTATTTATTCACTTGCTTGTTTACCTGTTTGTGTTTGTTTGTTTGTTTGTCCACTTGCTTGTTTATCTGTTTGTCTGTTTATTTATTTATTCACTAGCTTGTTTATCTATTTGTTTGTTTTTTGTTTATTGTAATAACTTATTTTTGGGATATTTAATTGTGATGTCCAATGCTGGGAAGAGTAAGAAGCTAAGAATAAATGATGAATGAGTTTCCTTGTTTTTTTTGTTCAAATCATGAAGAACATTTTAGAAATTATATAAACTTTTATTTACACTTGCAAAATTTCAGGTTTCTAGTAGTTTTATTGTAGTAAATGATACTGTGGTTAAAACAGTTACTTAGCTCAAAACTTCAAAGGAAGGGAGAGGCTGTGAGAACATTTGAAATAAAAACTTTGAAATTCAGCACACATATTTGGTTTGATTGCAATAATCATCTAGGAATTTGTATTAAAAATAATATTAGGGAGATTACTATTATTTGACTATGCCTTTAGTTAGGTGGCTGCAGTCTTAATAGGATATTCCCCCCTCCTCATGCATAAATGTTTTTACATTGCATTTTATTTCCAATTGTTCTTTAAATGCCAACAGTGCAATTTATTTTGTATAAAATAAAAGCTTGTATTATATTTTCAATGTTTTAGATTCACTTGTATATACTAGTCCTTTATAAGAATAGTCGGGTCTATATTATATCATCGAATGCTTAAAAAAAGCGAACGCTGATTATCGACCTAATTTAAGCAAAAGCTTACAATCTCAAACTGTCAGATGGGAAAAAAATCGCTGATCCAAAACACATACACACAACACAAGCACACCAAACAAACAGAAATCCACACACATACACCTAAAATCTGATACCTAACCCTACACTAAACTATGCACACACCACTAACTACCCACTTACCTTAACCCAAACCCTAACCCTAAGGTCCGTCACTATCGCACACTCACCTCACTCGCTCCCTAACCCTAACTCACTTAAATCCACCCTAACCCTCATGTCCACTCAATCGCACACACACCTAACCCAAGCCCTAACCCTAACTCACCTAAATCACCCTAACACTCACATGCACACAATCGCACACTTACCTGAATCCGACTGGTAACTTTCCACTATAACACTGAAAATACTGAAGCAACAGAAACGGACAACCAAATTTTTTCCCTGGGAAAAAATTCAAATTTCTGCTACTTCGATATTTTGCAGTTTCGTGAAAATAAGTTCGATCAATCAGCGTTCGCTTTTTTAAGCGTTCGAGGATATAATATAGACCCGAATAGTCATGATGTGATAAAAGGCTTCGGGCAGTAATTTACATACAGCAGCAGAAAAACAATGTGTTCTTCATTCTTACTTCTAAAGTCACCTGTAGCAGTTTGGATTATATTCTTCCCAAGGGTATATCAGCCATCCAGTCTTCAAAAGTCTCTGGCTCCTATCCACGCATGTGCCAAGGCTGCTGTTTCTCAAGAATCACAGACAGAAAACAACAGCCTGCCAATTGCTTCAGTACTTTCTAGCAGTCTTTGAGACAGCACCTCTGGGCTTCAGTAGATTAACAGTTTGCATCAATCTTATCTTCCATTTCTGGCAGATAAGTCCCCTTTTGGGAACCCTTCTGCACAAAAAAATATTTGTTCTATTTTTTGATAAGTATTTGAGACTGAGTCTTATTTTAGAAACCATCAATTTACTATGTTGACATTTTAGCAGAAATGTCTTATCAGATGAGTTATTTTTAGTGGCTGGGACACATTGATTATGTCTGGGACACTGTGCAAAAAGTGTGCAGCTTTTCTACTTTTATGTGTGAATTGAAGAAAGGGGTTACAAGTGTATTTTTGTGCTTGTGTACACATTGAGCCAACTTACCTGCATTTTTCTTAATTCAGTGACCCTTTCTGTGAAAAGGGACTACTGAATTGTGGGGGGGGGGTTGAAATATAGTGCTTGTGCTTTGACATTTGTGATAGTTGTGGGACTTTGGAGGAAACTGCATGTCTATGAACTGCCTATGAAGACTATAGTGACAGTGTACCTTCTTATACTGACTCATTTCAGAAATGCTTAATATCAAATAAGTATCTCCCTTAACAGGAACATGATTACCCTTTACCAGTTCTATGGTTCCCCCTCCTGCTGTACTGAAAAAGAAAAAAAGGAGCCCCTGCCTGTACTGCTGGCACAATCTACAAATCAGGCATTGGACAATGATTTTGTAGTGGCCACAGCTTGTTCATCAGACCACTCACTGGTTTCCTTGGGACCCCCTGGTATAGTCCCTTTTGCTACCATGGACAGTCAGGCTAAGCAAGTTCTCAATGGCTGCTCCATTTTCCTCACTGGGCAAGGAAGAACCATCATTATTTGGGCAATGGAGGTTCTCTGGGAGGTTCTTCCCATGGTGACCAGGGTAAGAGACCTGTTTCCTCAGTTGAAGTACCATCCTTCAGTTGGTCTCTTCCTAAGGATATCCCTAGAAAAAGGAAACAAAAGGTTAGACATAGTTCATGTAAAGATCACACGTCTGTTAAAAACAATGGATTACTTACTTTAGATAAAGGTTTATTGCAGGCTTTGAAATCCTGAGGATGTTTTATCAGAGGACTCTGATAATGACAGGGACAGGAATTCTGTATTTTCCACACAAGTGCCTGCCTGACTCTTATTCTATGGAGAGTATTTCCTCAGTTTCTCCTATAAAGAAGCAGTCTTTTTCTGAGACTGCATCCAGATGAAGAATGTGTTTTTGTATGAAGAAATGGATGTCTCTCAATCCTCAATGAGATACTGTGACATCTTAAAATTGGATAGGCCACATTCTATACCTAATTATTTATTTATTTATTTTACATTTGTTGACCGGGAGAGTCCAACTGGATTACAAGTCCATTTTCAGTGGAGGTCTGGGGAGAAAGGCTCCAAGAGAACAATTTTTTTACAAAACATAGTTTTAAGGACAAACGTTTGACATACAATTTCCATAGAAGAGACTTTGACATACATATTAACTAACAGATAGGATATATTCCTCAAATTATGCCAGCTTTGGAGGATGTTTTTATTCAACCTGCAATAGTCCTCATAATTGGCCAATCTTCAGCCCCTAAAAAGTCAGATGGACTTTATAAAGTTCCCCAGTCTAACAAATATTTGTTTTTTCACCTCAAGTCTGACCTAGCACCTGCTTCTATTTCTTCTCCAGATGCTCACAAAGTTCTGGCCAATGTTAATCCTCTTCCTTTGGACAAGAATAGAAAACTCTTTAATAGGTCTGGTAAGTGAATTTTATTCTTCATCAGCTCTAGCTTTCAGAATCATGAATTACCAGACTCATATGTTGAAGTACATGTTGAGTTGTGTAGACAATTTTAGGAACTTTTCTGCCTCTTACCCTCATACGATTGGCTCTTTCTAAATTCAGTTATTTCTGATCTTTTTTCAAATGTTTAAACATTCTTTAACTCATTTAATCCTGATCAGTAGGGGGGTAATTAACACCTTTGTTTCTTGAGATCGTCAAAGCCATGAAACCACTTCCTTCCTGAAAGCTCCCCGCCCCCCAAAAAATCATTGACTGAAAACACACTTCATTAAATTTATAATATCTGATAGATGGTGTGAATTACAGAAAATGCAAACTATGATATATTTATAGTAAACAACTAGCTATTCACTGGTGTTAGTATCAAAGGTCTGTCTGTAGATGCTGATTTTATATTGCAGATTTATAAAAAAAAAAAAATATTTTGTTTGCCAAAAAATGCCAGTGTTATGGTCAAACAAAAGTTTGACCACAACACTGACATTTTTTAACAAACAAAATATATTTTTTATATCTCTGCAAGTGTGCAGGATAGATCCTAGATATTTGTGAGATAATTGTTCACCTGTTAGGAGCTTTCCAATGATGCAAGACAAGAGAGTATGGCACACTGCTCCTTTATGACATTGCTGGATCTATGTAAATTATACATATAATCATTTCACATTATTTTAAAATAATATTTAATCTATAAAAAACATTTGTGCTAGATGGCAAATAAAGTGACAACACTGTGTGTCTTAATGTTTTGTGTACTACTCTTTTTCTTAGCCAAAAAGCCAAGTACGATGGTACCATTTGGTCATCTGTAGGTCACACAACTATGAAACTAATGCAATTAGGAAGATATAGGTAATCCAAAAAGACAGCATAAACAGAGACAATCTCTAGAAAAACTCGTACCCCACCAAAAGGACCCTAGGCCCTGACTCCAGAAAGGAAGTCTATACCACTAACAACTGAGAATCAGTTAAAACCACAGGATTTATTCACCTTAATATTCAGTTGAACAGCACTCTTAAGCACAAAAAGTTCAAATTCAGCATGCTTTTCATCCCAAGCCAACTTAAAGCAAGATTTAATCAAAAAGAATCAGTGCACTTTTCAACATGTTCTTAAGTACTAAAGCTTTGCTTACATCATAATTGATCAATTAATCAAACAAGCACAGTAGCTAAAAATACAAATGTTTAAAGATACTTCAATACAAATTCATCAAGGTAAACCAATACACAAGTAAAAATCATACAAATAAAAAATGTAAGTCAGTATATTCTAAAACCTTTAAAAAGATATGTTCTTACTTTTGTTAACAGAAAAGCATTGCTTGTAGAACTTTAATTAAATCCCTTTTTAATTTCTCCAAATCTTTTGGGTATCTAATACCATGATGGGAATGGACCCTGTCCCTAAGTCAAAGTGTGATTAAAGTTTGTGAAATTAGTATTGTTGCAATCTTTGATGTCAGCTAGAAGTGCTCTTTGCAGCACCTGCAATGTGCCCAGTAATGACTCCTTCTGCAATTCATACAGGGTTACCTTTATTGGTAACATATCTAAATATGATTGTAGATTCTTTTTTATAAGACTACTATTGGGACTGTCTGGGTATCTTTCTTCCACATTGCTCTCGTTTCTGCCTGCAGATCTTGATATTTTATTACTTTGAGTTTCTCTGTACACAAGACACTGTAATCACTCGGTGTGGAGATTTCAATGATCAATGCTACTTTTGTCTTCTTTTCTTGGCCCACTATATCCAGTTTTCTAGCATCTAACTTTTGAACTGTTGGAAATGGGTGATCCCATGTGATGTAAACTTCATAATTTTCTGTGATGCTTTGTGGCTTATGTTTCCAGTGTTTTTCAGCCACTTCAGTACCATAAAGTTTGCACAATCCCCAGTGCAACAGTCTTGTCACATTATTATGTCTTTCAGTATGCAGTCCTTTTGCTGTTAGTATGTCACAACCAGCAACGAGGTGGGTGACTGTTTCCAATTTGGTTTGTCTGTTCCTCCCACATATTCAATGGACTTTGTAAACCAACGTGCATGTAGCTCACTATCTTGTGCCGCCAATATTAACCTTTCATCTCTTGGTTTTACTGCGCCTCTCCTTAACCATTCCTGTGTTCATTCCTGATCAACATGAGGTTCTAGCAGAAGTTTTCTATACTTGTAATTATATTTATGCATTTTCCGCATTTCTTGCCTTCTCATCTGGTCCTACACCTTATATTCTTTTTTTTTGTTTTTGACACATTCAGTTGCTGCCTGATTTTTATCTATTTCTGGTTTGATTTCCATTCCTGCTTGATACCGATATGCTTCTGCTAGATTAAGCAGAGAAGTCATATTTGATTTATTCTCCTCATGTTTCAAAACGTTCACTGTGTTTGGGTCTTGTGAGGTCAACAGATATGTATGCAGTTCCATGATTGTAGATCTATACATGTAATCAATTTCAAGGAGGCCCATTCCTCCTTCAGAACGGGGAATATATAATCTAGGTATGCACTGATTTTTATAAATCATTTGGTGAGCATGAAGCATCCTTCTTGTTTTTCTACCTAATCTATCCAACATCCCGTTTATGAGGCTGAGTCTGTGGAGAGCATATATCAACATTAACAGTATGCATTCCTGTGCAGTGCAAAGGTCTGTATAACACTGTTGTGACAAATACTAACATGACATATAAAAAGTAACAGCAATGCCTTCGTACATAACATTTGTAAAATCAACAAAACTTGTAACATCTTTAGAGTTTGTGAGTGGGGTTAGAACCCCTCACACTACATATATGTTGAATGCAGGTTCAGTGACAACAACATCATGCCACAGTAATTTGCATGCATTTCACGTCAAAATACTACACAAACTAAAAATTGTACAACATATGGAAAGACTGGCAAACCTCAAGATCCATAGGTAGGCCACAGACAGTACGGATCTTTTGTACAATGAGCCGGTCATGAGAACACCTTTGTTGAGAAGCATCATTGAAGAAATATTTGTAACAGCAAACGAACATACTATTAATACTTTGTTTAAAATACATCAATGGAGAGACTTCCATAACAGCAACAGCACATATTTTTAACAGTTTTGTTAAGAAACATGAATTAAGAAATATCTGTATTATCAACTGAACATAGTACAGATGGATAGTGTCAGAATCTGTAGGTTTCCATAGTTATACCACAGAGTGCAAGGAATTACCAGTAAGAATTATGGGTGATCTGTAAATCTGCCTTTATAAACTGTTCACATTTGCAATGTAATTCTGTCTGTACAACTACACATGGGCCTGAAATTAATTATTTAAAATAGCAACACCTGTTTGTATAAATTTCAATCAAACTTCAGTCTAGTAACTTATAACAACTTTAAAGATCACATTTTGAGTAAAAATTAATTTAAACAGATACCTTTGGAAATGAATGACTTGAACAGATGTAATAATCACAAAAACAGAAATGTTACCAATTGCCAATACCTCTCACTCCAAATTACAGAAACAAAGCGCACCTAATGTGCATCCACCTTTAAGTACCATTTATGACATACATAATTAATAAGGTTTATTAAAATTCAAGGTTTTGAAATCCCATTTATGTACCTTAGTGTAAACTGCCTTCATGTGCTGTAACACCCAGCTGTACTGTGTAAGCACCCAATAAATATCAATAAATGGCATCAGGTGTGGCATGTGCCTATTATCTGCTAATGATCTGATAACATAACATCATCCCCATTTTCAAATATTGATTTTGATACATTTACAGATCAGACCATTACTTACTGTGAACTGAGTGGGACCTCAGTGAGCATTTCTCTGATTTTGCATTTTTCAGACTTTTTCCAGTTGAGGAACATGATGGATACTTTGAGGAAGCTGGAACATGTTCATATGTCCAACTGAACTGAGGAGGAACCTACCTAGATGTTGACCATGTACACTGGAGTGGAACATCAGATGAGTGCCAAGCCAAGGAACTTCTCCATGATAGACATATGGAACTGGATCATGAGGGAGCACTGAAGATGGACAAGGATCTACTGCACTGGAGTGCAGGTTCACACCCTCCATTGGAGGGACAAAGAGGAGGGTCAGCTAGGTACAGTGGCAGCCCGTGGATTCCTACAGTTAAGTGTCACTATTCTAAGTATACCAAAGCATTTCTACAGACTTTAGAGATATATCTCTGCCCCTTATATGTGAGACAGATGTTGTTTATAACTATTAAGTAGCTGTTGTGATAATTAGCTCATGGGGATAATTAAGTAGATGTGGTAACTGTTGAACTTATACGTCTGGATTCAATTCTCATGCTGTTAATTTATTTAATAATGTTTATAATATACATCATTATTAACTTTGTAGACGTACATACATTTTGCAATGTTTAACAACATCATTTCACACATCCACTGTCCTCATGCATCAATGACTCCTGTAGCGCCTGGGCTGTGGATGGCCATGCACGTTGTAGTTTTCCATTATAGTACCACAGTAGTGCCTACTACACAATTATACATAGGAATAAAAACTCATATATAACTTCTTTAATTCATTCTTCCTAATAAAGGAAGCAGTCACTTTTATTTAAGCTAAGAATGAATGCCTGTCTGACTGCTTACACATATGTTATCAGTTAAGTCTTGATAGCTGTTATTTCTTTTCAATAAAATGTCCAATAAGTGTTTGCAGTTTCCATATTCATCCATTCTTCACAGGAATTCAAATAAATACCTACAATAGATGTTTGTTAATTGAAATCCTGCTGCCTGTTAGCTTGGCCTATAAGGAAACTGGCATTATGTCTACCTTTTGGATTGCTGTGGGTTCCATTCAACATAGTAGAAACATTTGAAATTGTTCTCTTGGTTTATTTCGCCAATAGCAATTCTTTAGAGAAGTATATTCCACTTATTGATATCAACATGTATTTTGTGCATGGTTGGAAATAGCTTGCTTATTTGTTGAATTCCTATGAATATATTTGTAATCTGTAACGGTCCGTTGACATCAGTCTTTTAACAGCAGGGTCAGTAAAGCTTGCTACAGACTGTTGTATGTCCGACTAAAGCTTTTGTTAATATTGTATACATTGTAGAAGTGCTATTAAGTATTGTTTTATCATTAATTATCACAATCAGTTCAAGAACACCATCATCCTCATCTTTTGAGGGAGTGGGATGGGCAGAATTACAGTTGAAATGCAGAACAGATAAGATGTATGTATTTGTTTAGTGATGTGCACTTTGCCAAGGACTACCATGGTCTTCACACATAACTTACTGTGTCCCTTATGTACACCAACTTGTATGGTTCTGTTCACAGAAACTCTATCATACATGACACTGTCTGAGGGGTGAATGGTTTCCATTACTGTTAATGTCTCTAAACATATTACTGACATGAATGAAGTTTTATAAACTCTTTACCTACATGATCAGCAAATGTTCATATGTTGAAATCCTAGGCCACTATCCATATTAGTAGGCCATCCACCATCCAGGAGATGTCATAAAACCAAAAGTCTTTTCACTGCATTTACAACATGCATTTTCAGTGAAGATGGATTAGATAGGCGCATCTCTTGAGGTTAGAGTTTGGATGTACATTGTAGTTGCAGGTTTGAATCTCATGTTAAAACTTGTATGTAACACTGAAAAATGTTTATGATGATTATCAAATGCTCTTCGTGAATAAATTGTCTAGAGACTGTTTTGAGCAATGTAGATCCCTGTTATTTGAGGCGATGAAGATCGGACCAGGAAATGAGCTCTGTACATCAAGCGGATGCACAAGCTTGAGGAGCAGTGGAGGGGCAGAGGTATCTTGATTACTTTTTCTGTTTTATAAAATGAATTAATTTGTTCCTGTTTACAGGCCTGTATTTTCCAGAATAACATGCATATTGATTAGAATGCAGGAATACCCATCATGCACCAGTAAGGTGAATGAAATTATCACACTGTAGTTATACTTACAACTGTGATTGAAAATAAAGTTGAACTATCATGTAGCATTACACCATTGTTTCAGCACACAGTTTTTGAATTGTATTCCACCTAAATAATAGTTGAATCGATATATCTGTCACTCATATTTTGAAGATGATGTTTTGCATACAACACTTTGTGTTTTGAATGTTGAATGGTTGAATGTACTTAAATGTGTGGTTATGTTTTATAGTGATGGATCAGTTGTGTAGAACGTGATTATTTGCAGACTGAATGGGTGTCTCCTGTGTCAGTGTTTGCTCACTTGTTTGTGACTGTGTGGCATGCCCTGCATGTCAACATTGGTACTGCATCTGCCTACAGCACCTTGGGTGTTTTTGTTAAAGCATAGTTATAAGGTTTACAGGTGCTTGTACAGACTGACCTTTCTTTGCAGCAGTTCATAATCAGCATGCCCTACAGTTAACATTGGTATTGCATCTGGCTACACACCTGTGGTGTTTTTTTTTAAGCACACTTCAGTTATAGGCTAGGTTTGTTGACGTGTGTACAGATAGACATTTCTTTGCAGTAGTTCATAATCAGTATACCCTGGAGTTCAACAATAGTGTTGTATATGCCTAAAACACCTTGGGTGTTTTTTTTTAAACACACTTATAGCCTAAGTTTACTGACACTTGTGCAGATAGACATTTCTTTACAGTAGTTCATAATCAGCAAGCATCATCAGGATGTTAGTATTTTGCAGGGTACTGATTGGTACTAATTTTAGGTAGATAATTCATACAGTTGTACACAGACAATACTGTTAGTATAACATACAGTATATTATATTCTCATATGTAAAATGTACCAATGGTCTTAAAATAAAACTGTTTCTTCTTCTTCTTCTTCTTTCGGCTGCTCCCATTAGGGGTTGCCACAGCAGATCAACTGTTTCCATTTCTTCCTGTTCTCTGCATCTTGCTCTGTCATACCAACCACCTGCATGTCCTCTCTCACCACATCCATAAACCTTATCTTAGGCCTTCCTCTTTTCCTGTTACCTGGCAGCTTCATCCTTAGCATCTTTTTCCCAATATACTCTGCATCCCTCCTCAGCACATGTCCAAACCAATGTAATCTTGCCTCTCTGGCTTTGTCTCCAAACCTTCCAACCTGGGCTGACCCTCTAATATACATATTCCTAATCCTGTCCATCCTCGTCACACCCAGTGCAAATCTTAACATCTTCAACTCTGCCACGTCAAGCTCTGACTCCTGCCTTTTTGTCAATACCACTGTCTCCAACCCATATAACATAGCCGGTCTCACTACCCTCTTGTAGACCTTCCCTTTCACTCTTACTGGTACTCGTCTGTCACAAATAACTCCTGACACTCTTCTCCACCCACTTCATCCTGCCTGTACTCTCTTCTTCACCTCTCTTCCACACTCACTATTACTCTGAACTGTTGATCCCAAGTATTTAAACTCATCCACCTTCACCACCTCTACTCCCTGCATCCTCACCATTCCTCTATCCTCCCTCTCATTCACACACATATATTCTGTCTTAGTCCTGCTGATCTTCATTCCTCTTCTCTCTAGAGCATATCTCCACCTCTCCAGGGTCTCCTCCACCTGTTCCCTACTCTCACTACAGATCAGAATGTCATCTGCAAACATCATAGTCCACGGGGACTCCTGTTTGATCTCGTCTGTCAACCTGTCCATCACCATTACAAATAAGAAAGGGCTCAGAGCTGATCCTTGATGTAATCCCACCTCCACCTTAAACACATCCGTCATTCCCACCGCAGACCTCACTGTTGTCACACTACCCTCGTACATATCCTGTACCACTCTTACATACTTCTCTGACACTTCCAACTTCCTCATACAATACCACAACTCCTCTCTAAGCACCCTGTCATATGCTGTTTCACTTTTATTAATAAAAAAAAATGACAAAATGCAACTAAGTGCTTTCGTCCCACTTATGGAATTTCTTCAGACCAAACTCTACTCACTCAAAACTTCAATAAATTCATTTAATTAAAATCACATGACTTAAAAGTTAATCAGTGATGTAACCCTTTCCTTTTCAGGACCACTTTGTAATTTTCCCTTTCATTCATACCAGGACAATTACATGCATTCAGTTTAACTACCAACAATATTCTTTACAATTTAATTCATCTTCTGCATCTAACCTAACACTATAGTTTAGTACCTGATGTATCATAGAACACTTAAAACAAACTTTATTTATTTCCAAACTTTGTTTTTGTATTGCATGTTTAGCTAACTCATTATTGTCTTCTTTGATATCTACACCCTTAGATGTTCATACATTCTTTGGTAAAATTCTCTACACATTCTGTCAATATAAAATGCAGAACAAAGCCTGCATAAAGCAACATAAGCTACAAATTTAGATTTACTATTATATTCATGTTGTAACTTAATATTATAATTCCTTGCTATTATCCTCACTTTGCTTCCTTCAAGTACAAATTGACAAAACATACAACTACCACATCTCAACATCCCTTTACTATCCTCTAATTGTTTAGTAATTCATTTATTTTTATAAAAATATTATTTAAAATGTTTGCCCCTTTGGGAAACATAACTGCGGTGGTGGTGCTGCGGTAGCGTTGTCGCCTCACAGTAAGATGTTGTTCTGTTCGATTCTCAGCTAGAGCGTCTTCTGTGTGGAGACTTGCATGAATGGGCGTACCTTCGTTGAAGGTTGTGCGTCAGAGCTGGCAACTCGGCATGTAAATATCTACTGCCAATCATTAGCGGACCGGAGTTCCGCTGTGGTGACCCCTAACCGGGAAAAAGCCGAAAGACACAACACAACATACTGGATTTTCTCCAATAATGCCTCTTATATCTGCAAAATTAGTAAGAAACCTCCAGTTATTTTAGCTACCTGCTTCATGCTGGCTTCATCTACTGAATTTTGTAACACACAAGTTAACACATACCCCCAGATTCTGCATGCCTTGCATGGTATGGAGGATTAGTGCAGAAGTTCCAGCAGGCAAAATGTCTGCCGTGCGATCCAGGAGTAGCCTGTAGGGGCGTGCATGAATGTTCCTGCACTAGTCCTGCACGGACTCAGACTCTATATGCAAATTACCCCATTTGCAGGAGAAATCCATGCAAAATGAGGTGAATTTGTGATCCAGGAAGCTGGAAACTGGCCATGCAGGACTAGTGTAATCTGCAGAAATTTACTTCACCAGTAACGGAGTACATTTCTGCAAATGCCAAAATGGAGCCATGACAGCTTCAAATAAAGGGTGCATATCATTTAGGAAGCATGCCAGTGGCCAAGTAAAAGGCCATTAGCATTGAAAACAGTTGAAAAAAAAAATCAACTTTTATTTTTTTTTTTAGTGATTTTGGCTGTTTAAGCATAGGGCAGCGGCGCGCAAACGGGATCAGGGGAAAATAAGAAAATAAACCTAAAATAAGCATGCCAACTAAAATCACTATTCTGTCATTATAGTCAATGGCAGGCAGTAGACAACATGGCCAGTGAGTAGTGGTTGCTAAGGGGGGAGGCTCAGTGTGAGACATGTAACTATGCATTAGCAGGAAATCCTATGCAAATGAGGGGAATGATAGTAAATCCCAGATTTCCCCAGCATGCTAGTCAGCTCCCAACAGTGTAAGAGCAGGAATAGCTTGGTGCAAGCCTAGGAGTTAGCTGACATCATGGGGGGGGGGGTTGTCAGGCATACTGTAAGCGGATTGGAGCCGTGTGGCTATGGTTTGCTCCTAGCTTAGCACAGCTAGGCAAGGGTGTGTGTCTGAGTCTGCCTAGCACTCTTTACATTGCCTAAGCAGGTGTGCGTGCCACACATTGGGTTTTAAAGAAAAATGTAAACCAGGAAATAGCAACTCTGTGCACATTTGAGCACTCTGTTTGCACAGCATGCCCCTGGGCGTAAACAGTACTAGGAAGTTAATCAAGGAGAACTAGCATAGCTGGCAGGTAAAATGTATCAGAATCAGACAATTACACAGCAGCAGACCAGCACAGCCCAGAACACTACAATAAACTATGCAAACACCTTCCCCTCTGGTTTTTCCCATACTTTACACCACTGGTGTATACAAGCGGGGGAACTTTTAACAAACAAAACTACAAAATGATGGGGGCTACAGCAGGCATCATACAACAACATGTGCAAGAGGCCGAGGGTGGTGAGGATGTGAATGCTGTCGACCAACCCACAGTGAGGAGACAGAGAAGAGTGTACAGACTCAGGGTAACCTACCAGGGGCTACATGAGCTGGAGATAGTGGATCGCTATAGGGTGGACAGGGACCTCCTACAACAAATTGTTGAGGTGTGCCGGCCACGCCTGACACACCAAACTGACAGAGGGTAACCCATCCCAGTGGATACCATGGTATGTGTAGGCCTAGGAATAGTAGCCACAGGTACCTCCCAAAGCTCAACTGGGTATATCATGGGGATCTCACAGGCATCAGCATCCAGAGTATTCCACCAGTTCCTGGATGCCATGTCAGCACATGCCGGTGAGCACATATATTTCCTCAACACCCATGAGGTGTTGGCCAGCAATATGCGTCTCTTCCACCAAATAGCAGAATACCCTGAGGTAGTGTGTGCTATAGACTATACGCACATATGCATCAAAGCACCACTCATTGATCAGGGTAAGGTCTAAATCAACCACAAGGGCCTCCCCTCCATCAACTGCCAGTTTGTCTGCAATGCCCAGGGCATTATAATGAATGTGTGTGCTGGCTGTCCGGAAGCTATCACGATTCCCACATCTGGCATCTGACGCAGCTGCACCAGAGATTTGCCAATGGGGACATCCCTTATGGTCACCTAGTGGGGATGCTGCTTACATACTGGAGCCATGGCTGATGGCACCCATCAGAAATACACACACACCCGAACAAGAATGCCATAATGAGGCATACGCACAGACAAGACTTATAACAGAGCATTTGTTTGGGATGCTCAAGTCACAGTTCCAGTGCCTGGACACATCCAGGGGAGCCTAGCTGTACTCACCAGCTACATGTACTCAAATTGTTATGGTATGTGCCATGGTACACAATATGACCTTGCGGAAACAGCTGCAGCAGGAGCAGCATGGGGCAGGGCCACACAGCCCCCTACCAGTGCCAAGGCCTGCACAGGCACAGAGTGACTCGGAGGAGGAACAAACTGAGCCTGCCCCAGTAGGTAGATAAAGGCGTGCCCAGAATGCCCTGGCCTTGGTAAAGAGGCAACACATAGCACATACACTGACACAGTAGGGACCCAGGGAATGACACCTCTCTCTGACTAGCACCTACAGTAAAAGGGATGCCAAACATGACACTACCTGTGCTCAACCATGTACAGGGAGTGTACTATGTGCATTCAACATAGGCATCCCTCCAGCACCACCCTCAGTACTGGCACACCCACGAGGTAAGTCAATCAACCTACCTATTGCCGAATGGAGTAGAATGTGCTGTTACCTGTATCTATGGTATGGATGTGAGCATGCAAGGGAATTGGGTGGCTGAATGGTATGCCATCAGATAGTAGACACCCATAGTGGTACCATGAGATCTGTAAAAAATACAGGAGTCACCATAGTAGCCAGTACTGCACAGGGCGACAAAACCAACTGCAGGAACTGTGCTGGGTGACATGTGTGTCAAGTATGACTCACACATGCCAGTCAGGGAGGTTCACATACCCAACAACAGTCCCAGCCAGCAGGACAGGTATAGACAAACACAAACAGAGGCTGTGCTATGGCCTCTGAATGATGCCTATGGGTAACCCCCCAGGCCTACACAGACAGACTACAGCAGTTCAGGCAGTGGGATGTTAGTTCTGAAGGGTAGGAAGTCAGACACTAATATGTAGGTCAACCAAAGCTAAGACCTGTAGTACACTGATATGCCCCTAGTCAACATGATAGGTTAGAATGCAGAATGAAATGGAGTACCAGACATACCAGTACAGTCATATCAAATGTGCACAAGTGCAAGGTGTGCCCCCCATCCTATGTAGACATGTAGAAACAGTAATGTGTGCCCCCATAATCATGTGTAGAAATGTAGAAACAGTTGGGTGAGTACCCCAGCAATCCTATGTAGAAATGTAGTAACAGTCAGGTGTGCCCCTACCCCCACTTCTATGTAGACATTTAGAAACAGTCAGGTGTGTCCTACCCCCAATCCAGTGAAGAAATGTAAGAAAACAATAAGTGAATCCAACAAAGCACAGTACCAATGTAAAATCCGAAATCCTTTACTTGCAAGCGCTTTCGTGTAACAAATTACATACACTTCTTCAGACAAGTTACTTTGGAACTTCCTGTGAGTATAAATACACTCACATACACAAATAATTACCTAATTAAATTAATTAATTAAACAATCAAATAGTCAAGTAGTTGTATTCAGCCCCATTAAAACCACTACCAATACTTTACTTCTTCGTAGTTAAATGTAACAAATGCTTACACAAAAATTAAAATTGTATCTTTTTAAAAAAATTATTACATACTACTTATCATAACTTATAACTAATAACTATTAGATAGTAAATAAAAAATACAGAGTAATAAATTCACTAATAACAAATTCAGCGAGTTGAAAAATACTATAGGTATAATCAAATGTGTACGTATATAAATATATAAATATAAATAAATAAATATATAATACACATTGATCACCAAAAAAAACAATATTTATTCATTTAATTAATCAAATTCATTTCACCAACCTATCTTTATTTCTGTTCATATGCCCATATTACTTGAATTTTTCCGTTCTCATTCGAATAACTGAACTCATAAAAACTGGGTATTTTTTATTGTTATTATTATTGTTGTCATTACTACGAGGTTCACCTGGTAAGAGCTTTCTGCTTTAGCAGACATTTAATAGAACACATCCCGTTAATCCCTGGGTACATATATGCGTTTGTTTTAAGTTGCCATAATAGCTCGCATTCTTCCAACTTAAGGTGCCATGGCCCACCTCTAGAATTAATTTCTACTTTTTGGACTACATTAAACAAAAAACTATGATTATTATTTTCCATGATATGTTTTGCTAGGGCGTTAGATATAACTTCCTTGGAAATTGCATACATATGTTCATAAATACGTTGTTTCAAATGGCGTTCAGTTTTCCCAAAATAGAACGCAGGGCATAGTGTACAAGTAGCAAGGTACACTACGCCTTGACTAAAACAATCACATCTATGGTTAATGTAGTATCTCACTCCTCGAACAGAAAAAGTGGCTCCAGTTTTAATATACTTACAATAGCCACAATGACCGCACTTAAACATACCTTTGTTAGCCCTATATGTTCTAGGAGGAAGCTCAAGTAGTGTTTTCAATGAAGGCGCTTTTCTATATACCACCACTGGTTTTGATCCCAGGTTAGCATTGGAGTGCAAAGCTTGTATTAGAAATTCCCAGTTATTGTTCAGTATACGACGGGTATCTGCTGCTAATTCGTTATATTGGGTCAAGAAACTTCTATTAAAATTGGTGTTTACCTGTCTATCCTCTATATTTATAGAGGTATCTACTAGATCCGTTTCACATATTGTATCCAATACAGGAATTTCATTATTTATCTTTAAAATAGGTCCCAACAGACCACTGCGTCTCTTTGTCTCAACCTCCCGAATAACCAAATTAACTAATCTACTGGGATATCCTCTATTTCTAAACATGCCTGCTAGAAGGCTACATTCTTCTCTGAAAATGGTATCTTCAGAGCACATCTGAGGCACAACCTGGCCCTTTACTACACCCTTTTTCTGAAACAAAGGGTGAGAGCTGGAAAAATGCAAAAAAGAATTGATATAATGGGGTTTCCTATAAATACTAGTAGTAAACCTCCCCTTTTCAGTGTCTTTTTTTATCAAAATGTCCAAAAAGTTAATTGATGCCTCATCAAAGTTGTAAGTGAACTTCAAAAATGGAACAAAAGAGTTCATCAAATCAATTAACTGTATAGCTTCTTCTTTACTTCCTGTAATAATCATCAGGATGTCGTCTTGGTACCTTGTGTACCAAATGACTATATCTTTATACAATTGGTGCAAAAATAAATAAGTGTGCTCCCAAAAAGCCATAACGGAGTTTGCAAAGGTTCCCCCACATGGGGAAGCCATTGCTACTCCAGTCACCTGTAAATATAGTTCCTTTTTGAACATGAAATAATTGTTGTTCAACACTAATTCAAGTAGACCGACAATTAAGTCTATTTCATCACCTGGGAGATGCTTACTTAGTAGGAAATCTCTGACCCAGTTAGTACCTGTCTCTTGTGGGATTGATGTATACAGGTCCTTAACATCCGCTGTCAAAAACCTTAGGTTTCCCTCAAATGGAATATGGTTAAGACTATCAAGGACATACCAAGAGTCCTTGCAAATTTGGGATTCATTTTTGAGGACCTCTTTAAGCTTGTTGCCTACCCACTTAGCACATGCATAGGTGATGGATTGACGTCCGTCAATTATGGGTCTAAAAGGGGGGGTCTGAATGTCCTTATGAAGCTTTGGAACCCCGAAGATGACTGGAATCATTGGAGCTGGCATAGTAAGATATGTCCTTGATAGTCTTAACCATATTCCATTTGAGGGAAACCTAAGGTTTTTGACAGTGGATGTTAAGGACCTGTATACATCAATCCCACAAGAGACAGGTACTAACTGGGTCAGAGATTTCCTACTAAGTAAGCATCTCCCAGGTGATGAAATAGACTTAATTGTCGGTCTACTTGAATTAGTGTTGAACAACAATTATTTCATGTTCAAAAAGGAACTATATTTACAGGTGACTGGAGTAGCAATGGCTTCCCCATGTGGGGGAACCTTTGCAAACTCCGTTATGGCTTTTTGGGAGCACACTTATTTATTTTTGCACCAATTGTATAAAGATATAGTCATTTGGTACACAAGGTACCAAGACGATATCCTGATGATTATTAAAGGAAGTAAAGAAGAAGCTATACAATTGATTGATTTGATGAACTCTTTTGTTCCATTTTTGAAGTTCACTTACAACTTTGACGAGGCATCAATTAACTTTTTGGACATTTTGATAAAAAAAGACACTGAAAAGGGGAGGTTTACTACTAGTATTTATAGGAAACCCCATTATAGCAATTCTTTTTTGCATTTTTCCAGCTCTCACCCTTTGTTTCAGAAAAAGGGTGTAGTAAAGGGCCAGGTTGTGCGCGCCTCTCGTATGTGCTCTGAAGATACCATTTTCAGAGAAGAATGTAGCCTTCTAGCAGGGATGTTTAGAAATAGAGGATATCCCAGTAGATTAGTTAATTTGGTTGTTCGGGAGGTTGAGACAAAGAGACGCAGTGGTCTGTTGGGACCTATTTTAAAGATAAATAATGAAATTCCTGTATTGGATACAATATGTGAAACGGATCTAGTAGATACCTCTATAAATATAGAGGATAGACAGGTAAACACCAATTTTAATAGAAGTTTCTTGACCCAATATAACGAATTAGCAGCAGATACCCGTCGTATACTGAACAATAACTGGGAATTTCTAATACAAGGTTTGCACTCCAATGCTAACCTGGGATCAAAACCAGTGGTGGTATATAGAAAAGCGCCTTCATTGAAAACACTACTTGAGCTCCCTCCTAGAACATATAGGGCTAACAAAGGTATGTTTAAGTGCGGTCATTGTGGCTATTGTAAGTATATTAAAACTGGAGCCACTTTTTCTGTTCGAGGAGTGAGATACTACATTAACCATAGATGTGATTGTTTTAGTCAAGGCGAGTGTACCTTGCTACTTGTACACTATGCCCTGCGTTCTATTTTGGGAAAACTGAACGCCATTTGAAACAACGTATTTATGAACATATGTATGCAATTTCCAAGGGAGTTATATCTAACGCCCTAGCAAAACATATCATGGAAAATAATAATCATAGTTTTTTGTTTAATGTAGTCCAAAAAGTAGAAATTAATTCTAGAGGTGGGCCATGGCACCTTAAGTTGGAAGAATGCGAGCTATTGTGGCAACTTAAAACAAACGCATATGTGTACCCAGGGATTAACGGGATGTGTTCTATTAAATGTCTGCTAAAGCAGAAAGCTCTTACCAGGTGAACCTCGTAGTAATGACAACAATAATAATAACAATAAAAAATACCCAGTTTTTATGAGTTCAGTTATTCGAATAAGAACGGAAAAATTCGAGTAATATGGGCATATGAACAGAAATAAAGATAGGTTGGTGAAATAAATTTGATTAATTAAATGAATAAATATTGGTTTTTTTGGTGATCAATGTGTATTATATATTTATTTATTTATATTTATATATTTATATACGTACACATTTGATTATACCTATAGTATTTTTCAACTCGCTGAATTTGTTATTAGTGAATTTATTACTCTGTATTTTTTATTTACTATCTAATAGTTATTAGTTATAAGTTATGATAAGTAGTATGTAATAATTTTTTTAAAAAGATACAATTTTAATTTTTGTGTAAGCATTTGTTACATTTAACTACGAAGTAGTAAAGTATTGGCAGTTGTTTTAGTGGGGCTGAATACAACTACTTGATTATTTGATTGTTTAATTAATTAATTTAATTAGGTAATTATTTGTGTATGTGAGTGTATTTATACTCACAGGAAGTTCCAAAGTAACTTGTCTGAAGAAGTGTATGTAATTTGTTACACGAAAGCGCTTGCAAGTAAAGGATTTCGGATTTTACATTGGTACTGTGCTTTGTTGGATTCACTTATTGTTTTCTCAGTGTAGAAATGTAGTAACAGTCAGGTGTGCCCCCCAATCCTGTGTAGAAATGTAGTAAAATGTATGAGTAGGTATAATACGAGTGGAGCACAGATGGCCAGAGGTGGCCAAGGTAGCAGGATAGGTTGTAACATTTGTACAATATGCAGGTCTGTGTGTGTTAGGTTAGTGTGTTTTATATTGTGTGAGTGTGGTCAGTATGTATGCATGTTGAGGTAAGACCTTGTGGCCATTGCCCACTACTGCTGATGACAGGGACAAGCCCTCACAACTGCAGTGCCAAAGACAATACCCACCAGTATAACACACGCTAGCAGTAAGCCATTGTAAATGTATGGTGGTAATATGTGTCACCATCTGAATGACTGACATGGCATGGCTGTTGGGCTAGATATACAATCAGTACACAGGGGAAAGTACCCTGGACATACAGTATATATTGTGTCACTGCGAAATGGAGACACCCATGGAATTGTACATACAGGTATGCATCACAGTAACTATTTCTGTAGTAGGAGATACTGGTGATGTCTGCCCGAACACTTGCAGATCACAAAGGAGGTAGGACTGATGTATTTGGAAACAGCTGATGTACCCACACATGCCAGCATAACTGGAATGCCACATGCATATATGTGTGTCAGATGGAAGTAGTTTCCATAGCACACATGCACCCAGGTCATGCAAAGACCACCCACAGGTACCTCTCTGGTCATATCCCTGCTGTGGGGAATGTGTACAGTATGACCCCACCTGTATATGGCAATAGCGGATGAATGCAGCATGTAGTGCAGGTGTCCCATGCAGGTGTGTCCCTAGCTGTAGGTAGCACCCTGCCAGCATCCACACCACCTAATCAAGACTGATATAAGGTATTGGCATAAACACCTTTCACACCTACCCTGTCACCCCAGGGGAATATACTGTATGGTGGTCTGAGACTGTAGGACTGACAGAATGAAATGGCCTGCCACATCTGGCTCGCAGCAACACCTAATGGCCCACAGGCCTCTGCCAAAGGCCTGTGTCTCATGCATACTGCCAATGCATGTTATGTCATGGACACCCAAATAACAACATAACACACTCCACATAAGCCATATGTAAGGCCATGTGTACAAACTACAGTAACATGTCCATCATGTCCCACTGCATGAACTGTGGACCAACAATAACATACACCTGTGATGGGGTGATACCCTTAGGGAAGGTATCAGAGAATGCATGCATAATGTATGGAAGAGGTTAGAATAACAGAGGGGGGTGTTCATAGGTTCATACTAGGCTATCTGCCCTAGGGCATTTATAAGCCTAGCCAGAGTGTGTTTGGCTTTTGCCACCCATTTTAAATGAATTTTGCTTTGCCCTTTTTCGAGGTTAGTATACTGTGCCTCTGTCTAACAGTGACACAGAAGTGATACCCGGGGTAAACCTACGATCTCCCATCCACTCATCAAGATTCCTCTTGAAGAGAGTCAATGAGGGACTCTGCCTAACCTGGACTGGGATTTTATTCCAGAGTGAAGGGAGCCTCTGGGTTATGAATCTGTCCCTCCAGCATGTCCTATTTATTTCAGTGCTGAGGTTCAAGTCTCTCGAGCGCGTAGCCTGATGGGATTTGGATTTTCTGAGGTGCAGCATGTCCATTAATTCCGGGTTGGACATAGCTTTATACGTCAGGCACAGATCGCCTCTGAGCAGGCGGTATGCCACTGAGTAGAGCTGGAGTTTCTTTAACCGGGCAGCATATGGCATCTGTTTGAGCCTTTTGATCCTCTTGGTGAGGTACTTTTGGGGTTTTTCCAGTTGCTGCAGGTGTCTGGTAAGGTACATCCCAAAAGGAGCATTGCACTCAATTATGGGCCTGATGAGGGATGAGTAAAGAGGCAAAATGACCTCCCCTGATCTAGATGTGAATCCCTTCATGATTAGGTGGGCTATATAAAATGTTTTTCTAACCACTTTGGCCACGTGGTTTTCAAATGAGAGATAGCTATCAACTTGGGTCCCCATGTCCCTAATTACTTCTTCCGTACTTAATGGATTATCACCTATGTGATAATTTGTGGGCACTTTGTTTTTGGCAAAGGGGATGACTATACACTTTTTGGTGCTTAGCTTGAGGCCATGGCTCTGGCACCAGTTGTCTGTTTCTATGAGGCCCTTTTGTATGATGCTTGTGTCGGCTGGAGAGTCGATTATGGAACCTAGTTTGAAGTTATCTGTGAACTTGGTCAGCCACAGTCCTTCCGTGCTGGCCTGTACCTCCGAGAAATATATACCGAACAAGAGAGGTCCCAGGGCTGAGCCTTGTGGGATGCATGGGCAGCATGGAATGGGCAGGGTCCAACACCAAACTATGTGCACACACTATCCTTGGCTGCAAACACATAAAGTGGTGGCAACACACCTGCCCGTACACCACAATAACCCCTGGGTAACCTGTGCGAATCTGTACAGCTGTGAGGCATTGCCACAGCAAGATAAGCCCCTACTGTTATGAAGATGGGTGTACAAGTATGGGATCCTCTGCCAGCACCATACCAAGGTGGTGCTCAACCAGATACACAGATCCAGCAGCAAGTGTCTGCAGCTCTCCCACCAGAATGGCATAACTTACCATGAATACGTAGGTGTCTGCCCACAATACTGGACACAGCTGCAGTCCCCCTTGTCCCCCAAGACATCACTGTGAGCAAGAATGTCCACCTGACAGTACACGAGGACAGAAAACATCACTGTGTATAACAGTACACATGTCTGAATATCTCTGCTAACAGCAGTACCATGCAGCTGAAGCAGCACAGACACAATCACCTGCAGTACACACTATCCCCTACACAGTTTGTCCCCATATTGCCAAATGATTGGCAGATAACCTGCAGAAACAGTTTGCTACCTGTAGATGTACAACACAGAGGTCTGCACTGGAGTAAAAACTACCTGGAATCGATTCACACATTCAATACAGAAGGGCATACTGGGCACACTCACACACTTGGAGAAATGAAGGCAATGTCAGACAACAACATACTGAAAGGTCATACTGGGCATGCTCACATACTTAAACTAATGAAGTCCATGTCTGCAAACAACAGTGGACCATACATATCTGGCATTTGCAGATGTTAGTGCATACACTCCTCAGTTTGCACCAGTCATGCCTTGCACACACAGTGGATAGGAATACAGACACATATCCAAGGACAACACACTATAATAAGCCAAAAGTAGATGGACATAGATGTGTGGAAGAAAGTGACTGTGACAAGGAGCCATCCATTATGAGTCCTGTCCCACCCACCACACAGCCAAATGGCTGCAACCACATGAGGTGTAAATGTCACTCACTGTAGACATTAACCACTGGTATCCACCACCATTACAGACTATGTGGTGCAAGTGCTAGCAGTGCAACATGACTGTAAAAGAAAGTAGTCATCTAGCAGCTGTATATACGTACCTGTGGAATATAACCCTGCATGTGTCTGCATATGGTGTGTCAACCTCTAGATGAATGGGTTATGGCCCATGCACACACACTGCCCTCCCCATAGCTCTACTATGCTGAGGTCATCCACTTTGAAATACACCTTTGGGAAAGGTGTAGCCCACTAATCTTCATGGCGCTTCCTGTAACTGCGTACTGCTGTAGTGTGATAAACTAGTTAGGTAGGAGTTCTAATCCCAGACATGGCATGTGTGCCTATGTGTCTTTGTGCAGACAGCAATGCTTTTTAGGCTGGTCACACTCACTACAATTCAAATGCCCTCCTTTGGCAAGGCTGCTGATGTCATTCAATGTGAAATACACCCTTCAGAAAGCCATAGCTCAATAATCTCTGTCGCGCGTACTATAACTGCATACTGCTGTAGTGTGATAAACTAGTTAGGTAGGAGTTCTAATCCCAAACATGGCAACTGTGTGTCTCTGTCTGTGTAGAAAGCAGTGCTTTTTAGGCTAGTCACACTCACTACAATTCAAATGCCCTACTTTGGCAAGGCTGCTGATGTCATCCACTGTAAAATACACCTTTTGGAAAGCTGTGGCTCAGTAATCTTCATGGCACATCCTATAACTGAATACTGCTGAAGTGTGATAATCTAGTTAGGTAGGAGTTCTAATCCCAGACATGGCAAGTGTGTGTGTGTGTGTGTGTGTGTGTGTGTGTGTGTGTGTGTGTGTGTGTGTGTGTGTGTGTATAAAAAGCAATGCTTTTTAGGCTAGTCACATTCACTACAATTCAAATGCCCTATTTTGGCAAGGCTGCTGATGTCATCCACTGTGAAATACACCTTTCAGAAAACTACAGCCTAGTAATCTCTGTGGTGCATCCTATAACTGTGTACTGCTGTAGTGTGATAAACTAGTTAGGTAGGAGTTCTAATCCAAAACATGGCAACTGTGTGTCTCTGTGTAGCAAGCAATGCTTTTTAGGCTAGTCACACTCACTACAATTCAAATGCCCTACTTTGGTAAGGCTGCTGATGTTATCCACTGTGAAATACACCTTTTGGAAAGCTGTAGCCCCGTAATCTCTGTAGTGCGTCCTATAACTGCATACTGCTGTAGTGTGATAAACTAGTTAGGTAGATGTTCTAATCCCAGACATGACAACTCTGTGTGTGTGTGTGTGTCTCTGTCTGTGTAGAGTGCAATGCTTGTTAGGCTAGTCACACTCACTACAATTCAAATGCCCTACTTTGGCAAGGCTGCTGATGTCATTCACTTTGAAATACATCCTTCGGAAAACTGTAGCCCAGTAATCTCCATGGCACTTCCTATAACTGCGTACTGCTGTAGTGTGATAAACTAGTTAGGTAGGAGTTCTAATCCCAGACATGGCAACTGTGTGTGTCTGTGTAGAGAGCAATGCTTTTTAGGCTAGTCACACCCACTACAATTCAAATGCTCTACTTTGGCAAGGTTGCTGATGTCATTCACTGTGAAATACACCTTTGGGGAAGGGGTACTCCAGCAATACCTGTGGTGTGTCCTATAACAGCTTCAGGCTGTAGTGTGATATAGAACTCTGTTAGGGATTCTATTCTCACACATGGCAGTTGTGGATGTTTTGTGTGTGTTTCTATGACTTTGTAGGGGGGAATGCATTTTAGGCTAGTTACACTCAATATAATTCAAATGCCCTACTTTGGCAATCCTGCTGATGTCATTCACTGTGAAATACACCATTGGTGAAGGAGTACTCCATTAATCCCCATGGTGTGTCCTATAACAGCTTCATGCTGTAGTGTGATATAGAACTCTGGTAGTGGTTCTATACCCACACATGGCAGTTGTGGATGTTTTGTGTGTGTTTCTATGTCTGTGTAGGGAGCAATGCATTTTAGGCTAGTCACACTCAGTACAATTCAAATGTCCTACTTTGGCAATCCTGCTGATATCATTCACTGTGAAATACACCTTTGGGGAAGTAGTACTCCAGTAATCTATGTGGTGCATCCTATAACTGCATAGTGCTGTAGTGTAATATACTAGTTAGGTAGGAGTATGACAGGTGTGTGTGTTTGTGTGTGTGTGTGTGTGTGTGTGTGTGTGTGTGTGTGTGTGTGTGTGATGGTGTAACACACATGAAATAGCTGAGAGGCTGGGGTGCAAATCCATACCCCTACATGTGACGTCAATGCCAGCTGAACAATGTTAGCAACCCTTGTATTACCCAGGGAACACTCTCAACTCATGTCTCATGCACACATGCACTTGCCTAGACAACAGCCGCTATGTCAGTAGTACCCTGCATATTGCCCACTGATAGTAACCATGGTGTGATTATGGTGGGCTACAGAGGGCATGGCACCCTATCCATCAGTCCAACAGGCACATACATGCTGACAGTGCACCACCCCCATGTTCCCCACTGGACACCTGCAACACCTGTGGTGCCATCAAATGTGACCCACAAAGGACATACCATGCCTGAAACACATGCTCGTATGGACAGATGCCACTGACACCAGGGACTACCGGTATCCTGCTATCAGTTTAGGTGCAGGGTCAACCTGCTGTCACTTAACAGTTACTGCCACATGAGGCCAGGACTGGCACATCTGATAATAATCTGTGTATACAACATGGGCCAGAAACCCCAGGTACAGTTCCACATGTCACTGCACATGCATGTGGGAGGTGTGCACATCTCAGACACTGTCCATGTCATGGACTAAGGAACACATACATGGCAAGCAATGAACAGCATTGGGCACACATAATAGTCACCCAGGTGACTGGATGGTGAATACAATGCCCACCTGTGTGGGCAAATCCAGACACTACACCACTGAGCCACAATGCAGACCATTGGCATATGGCCTGTTGCCAAGGTATACCCATCACCTCGCCTTGGATAGCTGTCTGGCACAGTCGACCACTACACACCCATGAAGCAATGCACCTATGCATGTCAGTACTGGCACCTGTGTGTGTGTGTGTGTGTGTGTGTGTGTGTGTGTGTGTGTGTGTGTGTGTGTGTGTGTGTGTGTGTGTGTGTGTGTGTGTGTGTGTGTGTGTGTGTGTGTGTGTGTGTGTGTTATATGATGTGTATGACCACATTCACACTCACTACAACCCCCACTGGCATACTGAAGCATGCTGTCTGATGTCAGACACCTCCGCATACCCTTTGCCCATATAACCTCCATATGACCCCTTTGGTGCATGTGATACCTGCACAGTACTGTGTTGTGCAATCCCACTAGTGATGAGTTGTATTCCTGGCCCTGCCAAATGTGTCAGTGTTTGTGTCCCTGTGAGAGTGTGGCTGTGTTGACACTGACACCTGTTCATGTAGACAGGCACGTGTACTACACCTACTGTATAGCTACCATATCACGGTTACAGATGTCACTCACCATCACATATATGTTTTGAGGGCTCCTCAGCATGTAACCTATGTGGCGCATCCAATAACTGCATAGACGTGTGATAGCACTACATAGTCATCAGGGGTTTGACACCCTGTATTGGTAGGTGTGTGACACAAACATTTTACTCTCCCACCCCTCCTTGACCTTTCTTTGCCTCTGTCTGCCTCTCTCACTCACTCTCTGGTGGATGTGGAGACTTACACCTGCTTTGCTTAGGCACCAGCATGTGTATTGTAAGTGATGCTCATGATCAGCTGATGGCCTCTGCATGAATTGCAGCCCTCCTCTAGCTGATTGCATGTGGAACAGCTGTGGTAACATTCCCATAGCCAATTGCATGGAAACACACTCCAATATCTAGGAACATCATGTTGGTATTGGACCTTTTCATTCACTGTGAGCAGGAACTCAATCTGTTGTTTGGCAAACAGCATCTTGAATGGATTGGGGATTTACCTCTAACAACATACACTGTGGAAACAGGCCAACACACAGGAGGGGGATGTGCCTGACCTGTCTGCAGACTGTAAGTGCCGCTATACTGCATTTGGAGTAATGTTGGTTTAACAGGGTGTGTGTTGATATGGCTGTTGGGTCTATATTATAACATCGAAGTTCAAAAACTTCAAATGTTATAATATTGAACCCTTTAGTGCGAAAGCTGAGAATAGCGAAGCCTCAAAACATCAAAATTTTACCTAGGATAAGATTTTGGTGGTCCGTGGCTTCGCTATTTACAGCAGTGTGGTGCGATGGTTACAAACTGGGTTTAGGGAAGTGAGTGAACGGAGGTTATGGATTGGGTTCAGGTAAGTGTGGTGTGATGGTTATGGACCGGGTTAAGGTAAGTGAGAGAACGGACTGGGTTAAGGTGAGGTGGGACTTTAGGGTTAGGGAGCGGGTAAGGTGAGTGTGTGGTAGTGACAGACTTTAGGGTTGGGGTGAGTTTATTGAGTTAGGGTTAGGGCACGGGTCAGGTAAATGTGCAATTGTGTGGACGTGAGGGTTAGGGTGGGGTAGGTGAGTTAGGGTTAGGGAGCGGGTAAGGTGAGTGTGCGATAGTTAGGGACCTTAGGGTTAGGGTTGGGTTAAGGTAAGTGGTTAGCTAGTGGTGTATGTCTGGTTTAGTGTAGGGTTTTGTGAAGTGTATCTGTGTGGATTATTTATTTTGGTGTGCTGGAGTTGTGTGTATGTTTGTCGGAACAGCAAATTTTTTCCCTGGGAAAAAAATTCGCTATTCTGACTGTTCGGTTTTCTGGTGTTTCGATTGAATGGGGTCGATATTATAACATTCAATGTTTTTACACTTCGATGTTATAATATAGACCCATGGCTGTCCTACATGATTTAATACCTGCGTTGTTAGTGCTATGTTTATGAGGAAACCCCCATCTGTAGGGTCATCTGCAGACTGGGCAGTGTGTGGTGCCTTTTGTTTCATGTGTTACCCACAGAGTACCTATCTGTGAACTGCAGAAGGTAGTGTGAGGATTGCAGTCTGTAGATGGTGACAGCCGTGAGAGTTACTGACTTCATATCTGTCAGAAAAATATGTATTAGTGTATGTATTAGTAATATGCTTAGTGCATTTAGAGCTTGAAAAGGGTTAACACATTTATTCTATTTTACACTGCGTAAATCTGTACAAATTGCAGAAGCTTTCTGACCTTGTATTGTCATGAAATATGCGCAGATAAAATCTTTGCTTATGCCTTGGAAATTTACTAAGAAGCAGATGATTTCTGCTTGTGTCAGGAAAATAATGAATAGAACAATACCACTTGTATAAATGTTATGAAACTTAGACAAGGAGTACCGCTTGTGCTGTGAGAAAATACACAGCTGCAGAAGCTATAGATAATTAGAACAAAGACTGTTTGAAAAGATGAACAGCAATCAGCATTTGCTTGTGTCTGAGTTAGAAAAGTACCCTGAAATGTAACACATGCATTAGAACTACACAATAGAAGTTTGTAACGGGCTAGGGCCCACCAAGGCCAGGTTGTTTTTCTCAAAAGTTTCTCACAAATCTAGTCATGGCAGCAGAAAATCTGAGTAACATCTGCTGTAGAACAATACTGAAAGTTGTGTTTGATTACGTCAGCTATAGAAGGCCATGTCTTGTAAAACAGTACAAGAATAGCATACTTCTTGTTAGTAGTTAGGCAAAATCCTGTATTTGCATGTTTTTGTCTCCTTGCTGCAAGTTATTAAATGTGCCTTAACTGAACCTTACATGTATTGGTCTTTGAAGTTTTTTCCTTTGACAATATCCCTCATAGGACATATGTTGCAACAAACCCTGTTACAACAGTAAATGTATGAGGTTATGACAGCAACATGTCAATATTGGCCCTGTGCATGTGCCTCCAGCCACAACTCTGTCAACCTTTGTACATATGTTATGCAGCAAGAGGTGCATATGTGCTGTACACCATAATTAGTGACATCATATCTGATAAGCCAGTGAGATATCAGACTGCTACACATGTTATGTAGAATAGGGATTATATTTGATGACATAACCTGGACATTTTGTGGTTGTGTGTACAGTACTGAGGTCTGTGTACTTATGGTGATTGTCGACAGTGTGTGTATTGTTAATATGTACCTTGGCCTGTGTACAGACTGTGGTAGATGTCATAGTTCTTGGTCCTGTTCTATCTGATGTTACATGCTGCTCCACTGTATGTTACTCTATCGACTTACATGTTTGTAGGGCCATACACGCACATGTCCCATACCATAGTCAGGCATCGGACCACACTGTGTAGTGGCCCAGTATATGTAGGGTTAGTATGTCAGTCGCACATATGAGGTTGGTGTTGAACAGATAGTCCGTATACTGTAATATTACGCTAGCTTACCATATGTGGCTGTGGCTATGTTCACATTGGTTGTGGTTATGCACTTTCACACAGGTGTATGTGGGTCGATGTTATAAAACCAAAAACCCGTTTGAGCGAATACCACAACAGCGACACATATAACCCGAACCGCAAATACACCAAACCCCCTAAACTGCGAAATTTAAAATCTGGAATCATCATAGTCGGCCAACTCCACCGCGCACTACATACTTCCTACCCAAACATAACAAATAAACCACATACATACACAAAACAAACCCTACTTCTAACCCTACACTAAACCTTACATACATTACTATCTACGCACTTACCTTAACCCGCACCCTAACCCTAAGGTCCATAACTATCGCACACTTACCCTATGGAGATGTACCCAAACAAAACAAATAATCCACACACATACACTTAACAAAACCCTACTTCTAACCTTACACTAAACCTTACATACATTACCTATCTATGCACTTACCTTAACCCGCACCCTAACCCTAATGTAACTATTGCACACTTACCTTACGGAGCTATAATGCAGACAGGCCAACCATGACAATTCAACATTTCGAATTTCATGGTTTTGGACATTCACCATTTCCATAGTTCGGGCAATATGTGTCGCTCTTTTCTGATTTGCTCAAATGGATCTTCGAGCTTCTAATATAGACCCGTGTATGTTACTCTGTGCTGTGGCATGCCTGTAGGGAATGCTATATATGCAGGTACATGTGCATTCCCCCATAGGAAATGTAGGCCAGTGTTGAGACAGTTTACCTGTAGCCTGCACAGTGCTTTTTTACATGCCTAGCAGCTTAGTGTACTTACCCACTGAGATGTAATGTCCAGATACTTGCCAGATGTACTGCTGCCGGGCCACCATAACAGTCATGTATGTCAGACAGAGCAGTGGGATGCTGTACAGATGTATGTCAATGTCTAGTGGGTAGTATGTGGCCATGGCACCTCTGTACCAGCAGTTATTATGTGTCTGGACAGACAGGGGTGTGTGAATGTATAACCTATGGGGGCAAATGTATACCAGTAGTTATGGGTTATACCCAACTACATGGCTGTTAACATCCACATTGTCAGGCTTGGTCCACATGTCTTGCACTAAGGGGTTATGTCTATAGCTCTGTACTGTCCAGAGTGTGTCAGACTGTCCACATATATTGGCCAGTATCTCTGCTGTAGTCCACAGGAGCATTATGAGCTAGCAGTGGTACTGTACTATGATGTCCTTAGGATGTCTGTCAGTAGCCAATGGCGCACATATTAAAAGCAGATGTGACCTCCCATGCACACCATGTCTGTGAAGACAATCCCTATTACAGTAGCAATAGTCCACAAATATACCTGCTAGACATACCTGACATCCCCTTGCACTATGAAGTTGGGACTATAGGGGCTGAGGTAGGGCTACACTCCATGTTCAGGACATATGGTGATGATATATGTATATATAATTATCCAGATATTTATATAGATATATACACATATCCATATTAGATGGATATGTATATGTACATAGATATACATATAAACACTCAGATATATACATATACAGAGCAATATATGTCTACACATATACAGATAGTGATACATATGCACATATACATATGGATATCTACATATATATTGACAGTAGTAGGTATATCAGAATAGATATGTATGCACATATAGTTATACATATCTACATATATACCAACATAACTAGGCATATCTGTACACATAGGATGTGCATACATATATAGCTATATATACATATATCTATATATACATATACGTATATCTATATATACATATATGTATATGGGAGCAGTACAGAATCCTGAAAGCCCAACATCCTGAAGACCAAACTCCTGAGACCAAACTCCTGAAAGTTCAAAATCCTGAAAACTCAAACTCCTGAAAACTCAACATCCTGAAAACACACATGATACCAACTCATATTATATTCCAGCACAAGTACATACAGAAACAAATAAAACACAAACCATATTACTTTTCTCCAAGTATAACCAGGGGGGGCATGGCCCCTGTACTCCCCCATGTGGGGGGCTGCACCCCCACACCCCCTGCTACTTAAATATATCAACTCCGGGATTGCACTTAGTGTACTAAAGTGCAATCTCGGAGTTGTTATACTTGAGTAGCAGGGGGTGTGGGGGGTGCAGGGGGGCTTGCCCCCCTGCATATAGATGAAGGGTAATATTTTTCTGTATGTATTTGTGCTGGACTATAGTAAGTGTCATTATCCTGTGTGTTTTCAGGATTTTGAGTTTCCAAGATTCTGAGTTTTCAGGAGTTTGGGATTTCAGGATTTTGGTCTCAGGATTTTGGGTTTTCAGGATTCTGTAGTGCTTTTATATATATATATATATATATATATATATATATATATATATATATGTATATATATATATATATATATATATATATATATATATATATATATATATATATATATAAAGACTGCATCTTTCACCGAATCCCAATTTGGTGAGCATACTTGCGCGAAAGTGCTGTTCACCGAAGCAGCACTTTCGCATAAGTATGCTTGTTGTTCCGATCGTACTATGGTGCGGTAAGGGAAAATTCCTTTTGCCGCACTGTAGTGCAACCTCAGAGTGAGAATATTAAAGTAGGGGGAGTGGGGGGCACAGCCCCCCACATCAGTGGGTGCAGGCTGGCTTGCCTCCCTGCATTCAAGTAGATTTTGTGTTTTTTTTAACATACTTTAATGAAAGCTCTTTTTCGATGAAAGCGCTTTTGTTAAAGTGTGCCCGGTGGTAGTGGATTTGGGCTTTTGAACTTTCATTCCAAAGTCCTAGATCCATATATATATATATATATATATATATATATATATATATATATATATATAGATATACACACACACCACACATATGAAGAGATGTACACATGGCCATATATATGTAGCACTATACAGATGTGTATACAGACATATGTATGAATATACATGTGTATGTACATGTTGACATATATAGACCTATTATATGTATATAACCATATTCCTGTCATGTGTAAACCTCACGGTTGAGTATACCCTCCCAAATGTATCTCAACATATGTATCTGCTATGTGAACATTATGATAAAACAACATATGTGATGCAACAGTCATATTAATAACAAGGACTACACAATTTAGGAAGTAAAGGAAATTGTTCAATACTACACAATATGTGAGTTGACAGTTATATTGGTAAAACAATAGCTGTCTTCACAGTAGTCATGGTGTAGTGGTTAAGTGTTGTGAGTGTAGTTTACAGGATCCTGGGTTCAAGCACTGCAAGGGTTTGCGTGAAGCTAAGCAGTGCTGAGCTATGGGTAAACTTCCGGAGCTTACACAGTGTACACTTCGCTTACCAGTGCGCAAATCAGCTTAGCTGTTATATTGCAGTGATGTTGATACTTGCTAAGCATGGCTTAGCCCTGGTCACCAGGTCACACCACCCAGTCTGATAACCTAGCAGGGTACTCACATCTGTAATAAGTGTATGTAATGCCATGTACAATACATGTGCCTAAATGCTGTCATTACAGTAGCAAGGGGTGTGAGTGTCATGTGTGGGACACAGCTGTATATGTGGCCTGTACAGCACTATCTGTGTGAATGTGTTACATACAGGGGTATTAGGCCATGGTACATGCTGTCACACTGGCATGTAGTGTATCATGGCAGTACTACTGTTGACAGTGCTTACTCAGGCAAGAGCAGAGTGTTAAATGTAGTGCTGAAAACAGGCACACCTGCATGCATAGCCAGACACTGAGGCCTCCCTGTTGTATCCCTGATTGTGAGCTGTGTCACAGTATATACCGCTTACCGGGTAATGATCTGACATGTGGAATGTAACTGTAGACTACCATCTGTACAGCACATTAGTGAGGGCTTGTGACGTAGTTATGGCATACATATTGTTGTCAAGTGTCTACTTGTCAACGCACTCATCCTACTGCATAGCTGCTTGCCAAGCTGATGACTGTCAGTGTGCCCAGCTGTGTAAGAACTGGCACATATAGGAGATGTCACCCTGTACACACCACATGCCATGAGTACCACCACTACACTACCACAGTCAACAGAACATGCTTGGGTACAGGTCTCCATCACAGACACTAACCATGTGTTGTAATGCATGTTGCTTACATGTCGACTTGATCACCTCAGTGGCCATGTGCAGGAGGCACCTGGAGGATTGGCTGATGCATGTCATTCTCACCCTGAGGGTTACCACAGTAGTGACTGTCAATAGATTGCCTGCTGCCACCTGGCAGGTGGCAGGATACCACTGTACACTTAACCCCTACACAACCCATCTCTCCTTTGACAATAGCTAGGTACACGACTATGACCACCTGCAGCAATGCACCCCTGTAGTGACATGTGTATGTGTGCATGACTGAGTATAGCAGTCTCTATGTGTTAGCACACCTGTACTTGGGAATTCCATGAGGGCCTTCACAACCAACCCAACAACCATTGCCATAGTCAGTTATAACTGCTGCTGTATGGGACAATACATGTACTCTGTTAAGCTCCTCCCCATACTGGCTACATAAGCCTTGCAGTACCAGCACTACAGTGTTTCACAAATGGGTTGATAGGTATGGGATACCCATTTTGTTCTGGCATGTGTGTGTTTGTAGTTGTGCATGTCCCTATATCTGTAAGGTACAGCATTCCGAGGACACATACTCCTATTACAATACCCATTGCCACACAGTAGTACAGACAGTGTTGTTGCTGCCCATAGGTGAGGCATGACAATGCAACACCCTACTACGCTTGTGACATGTGCATTAGATGAATATCATTGTAGTACCACTGTTGGGGTATACTATGCGTTGTAATGCAGTCGTGGCCACTGTGTGATGATGGGTATGGCAGAGTGTCATCATGGGTTTCAGGGAGTACAATATCCACCGGGGGATGTGGGTGCTGTGTACACTGTCATTACACCAAGGTACACCCAGTATATGTCCCAAGTACCACATTATGGTTACCACTGTCACCATCAATCATACAGGCAACTGATACCACATTCCAGGCAAGTTATGCATGTGCTGTGTGCAGCCTACCTGTAATACATTGGACACACAGTCAAGTTAGTTAGCAGCGATAGGCCCTGGTATCTCAGATGTGTGTCTACCTGTTATGGGTCTGTTAATGTGTATATGAAGGTATGTCACACTATGTATTGTCCATATACACCCATTACATCCCCAATTAGCATACTGTACATGTCTGGGGACATTCTGCATGCAACATGTAACGTGGGACACACCTCACCCTAAACGCTGTGTGGTGTGTGCAATGTCAGCCACAAACATCAGTATCACTACATACCTAGGTGGGGGTCTAGTCCCAGTGTTGCCAAGTAACAGTGTGTGTATATGTGGATAGGTTTAAATCAGGTTGCAGGGTATACACGCCTCAGCGGGTCACCTGTCCATGTGGCACAGGCAATAACCATTTTAGTAACCTGTGATGTGTTCAACTGGACCCCAGATATGTCACAGCCATGGTGGCACCACAGTGCCATACCCCATTGTGGAATATGACTGCAGACCATCCTCGTGCTGACACATGTACACCTACAACACAAATGGATAACATTATAGGGATCTCAATTAACCATTGTTACTAGCAGCTGTAATGCATCATTGCTGGATGGCTACACTACCTGCCATATATAGTTTCATAGTTTCATAGTATAGTACTAGGCTATCTGCCCTGGGGCATTTGTAAGCCTAGCCATAGTGATGTGGCTTTGCCACCCCATGACGTGGTACAAAAAATGTACAGAATAAATTTAGAATACTGTGCCTCTGTCTAGTAGCGACACAATGAAGGTCCCCTTATATAAAATAATTAGTTTACTGTGCCCCTGTCTAGCAATGACACAGATGTGACCCCTGGGGTAAATTTACGATCTCCCATCCACTCATCAAGATTTGTCTTGAAGAGAGTCAGTGAGGGGCTCTGCCTAATACGAACTGGGATCTTGTTCCAAAGCATGGGAAGCCTCTGGGTTATGAATCTATCCCTCCAGCATGTCCTATTCATACTTGTGCCGAGGTTTAAGTCTTTAGCTCTCGTGGTCCTGATGGATTTGGATTTTTTGAGGTGGAGCATGTCCATCAGATCCTGATTGGACATGGCCTTGTACGTCAGGCAGAGATCACCTCTGAGCAGGCGGTATGCTACTGAATAGAGCTGAAGTTTCTTTAGTCTGGCAGAATAAGACATATGTTGGAGACCCTTGATCCTCTTGGTGAGGTACTTTTGCGGTCTCTCCAGCTGTTGTAGATGCTGGGTGAGGTACATACCAAATGGGGCATTGTACTCAATCATGGGTCTGATGAGGGAGGAGCACAGGGGTACAATGACATCCTTGGATCTGGATGTGAATCCCTTCATGACGAGGTGTGCAAGGTAGAATGTTTTTCTAACAACTTTGGCAACGTGGGTGTCAAATGAGAGGTCACTGTCGACTTGGGTCCCTAGGTCTCTGATTACTTTTTCCGTACTCAGTGGGTTGCTGTCTATGTGATAATTTGTGGGTACTTTGTTTTTCCCAAAGGGGATGACTATGCATTTTTTGGCATTTAGTTTAAGGCCTTGACTCCGGCACCAGTTGTCCATTTCTGTGAGACCTTTTTGTAGGATGTATGTGTCCGCTGGTGTATCGACTATGGTACCTAGTTTGCAGTCATCTGCGAATTTTGTCAGCCACTGCCCTCCCATGTTTGCTTTAACATCTGAGAAATAAATGCCGAACAAAAGGGGTCCCAGGACAGATCCCTGTGGGACACCACTTGTGACTAGCTTTGAGTCTGAAATTGCTTCAGCGATTTTAACTTTATGGGTTCTGTCCTTTAGCCAGTTTGCAACCCATCTAGTGACATAAGGGTTTACGTTTAAGCTGTTGAGCTTATCTATGATGCCTGAGTGGGGTATTGTGTCGAAGGCCTTAGCCAAGTCCAGGTAGGCTGTATGGACTGCTTTGCCCTCATCAATGGCTCTAGTGACTGTTTTGAAAAAGTCAACCAGGTTCAAGAGGCAGGATCTGCCCTTTACAAAGCCGAACTGGGTGGGGTCAAGTGTCTGTAGGTCCCCTATGTCTCTGTTTATGAGTTCCATAATGATTCTTTCCATAACTTTGCAGACTAGGCTGGTTAAGCTTATGGGGCGGTAGTTTCCAGGGTCTGTAGAGGCACCCCCTTTGTGGAGTGGGACCACTGTTGCTGTACGCCAGTGTTCAGGTACATATCCCGAAGTAAGGCTAAGGTTAAATAGCATTTTTATGTGTGGGTTTAGCTCCTCTTGGAGTTCACGTAACACGCAACCCGGGATACCGTCAGGTCCCATTGATGCTGTGTTTTTAGCTTTGTTTAGGGTGGTTCTCACTTGGACATCTGAGATGACGGGGAGATTACATTCAGCTGGGATAAGTATTTCTTCTTTTGGGGGTGAGGGAGGGGAGAAATTTGCACTGAACCTGTCAGCCAGAATGTTGGCAATATCTGTGGGTTCAGTGTATTTTTTGTTGTTGTGAACCAACTCTGAGCATATCTGAGGGTTTCCGCCCAGGTTTCTAACATAGCTGAAGAAGGCTTTGTGGTTATCTTTAGTGTCCTTAGCGATTTTTCTCTCAAAGTTGGCCTTGGATGTTTTTATGAGAGAACGTAGTTTTCTGCTAATGTTGATCAGTGATGTCTTCCCTTCATGGAATTTTGCTCTGACGTGCAGTAGCTTCCTTTTTTTGTTATACAATTTGTTAATGGCTGAGGTCCACCAGACAGGACGCTTGCCTTTGGTGGAGAGGGACTTGGATTTATTTGGGATTGCATGATCCATGCATTCTTGGAGATGTCCATAGAAAGCATTTGTGAAGGATTCGGCATTGTGGGATGAGGTATCCACTGGCACAGTGGGCTTAAAGGATACCATCTCAGTCTTAAGAAGAGTGAAGCCTGCTTTTGAGAAGTTTTTCACTGTGGTCTTTTGTGCTGGGGGTGGAGGTGGGATATGTATATCCAGGGTGATTAGTTTGTGGTCAGATCTCACTAGGGAGGGGTATACTTCTGGTGTGGAGCATTTTGTCCCCATGTTTGTGATGATGCATTACACTTTACACTTTACTCCTTACAACATGTTACGCTGCAGTACTGTGCCACACTGTTATACAGTCACCATGTGCATCAGAACCATATTAGCCTGTCCCTGCATTGATGTTATGGATGACAGGGATGTGGCACAGCTATCATCATATGCACAGGGTGTGATGTTGGTTTGCCAGAGGCCAAGGGTTGGCCATACATTTGACAAAATGTGTGTGGGTGAGGGGTGTACTGCGTTGAGCTGGGTGTGGTGCTGTGGTGTGTGTAGTTATGGGGTTGCCCTAGGTGTGTTTGTATAATGTGTGGGTCTGCATGCACACAGTTCTGCCATGTGGCTGCCCTACACAGGTGTTTATGGACAGCTGCAGCCCATACCTGTCAGGGTGTGCAGTTCACTGCCTCTGGCCATGGACATGTGGACTGTGCCTGCCAGGGGTTCGATGGGCATGTCCAGGTACAGGCCTCGATGTGCTACTCTCACCTGCTGATGACAAATGTCTGCTGATACCAGGCTCCTCCTGGGACTGGCCAGGACCACATTCACGAGGCCTGCTGTGGTGTGGTGTTTACAGCACCCCCCAGCCAGCACTGCCGGGGCTGGAACTGCCACTATGGGAGCCCCTTAGTGTCCTAGCATGTCCATGTTAACTGCCAGCTGTTGGTTTTGCTGGCCCACGTCCATATGGCTGTCACCACATCCCCACCATACATTGAAGCATGGACACACCACGACTGATGAGGGCCATCATATCACCATGCCATCTATCCATGAGCTCGGTATAATGACGGATGGCACCGGACAGTTCACGGATGTTGTTGCTTACAGATGCAAGAACAGCCCTCTGCAGCCTCAGGCCCTGTCTGGTGTAATGTTCCATATGTGCCTGCGCCGCCATGACAGCCTGAAATATGCGCCTGCTTGTACCAGCTATGTCACCTCTGCCAGGAGCATGAAGTTCAGCGGCCCTACCATGAGCACCCTGGGACATCTACCTATGTGGTGCCCTGCTGGGCACCCGGCTATGCCTGCTGTGACTGGACACAGTAGGCATGGTTATCACACTTTCCTGTGCACTGCCACCAAACGCCAGCTGTCCCTCCACTATGGCCACTGGTGATGGGGTGTGTATTGGTATTGAAACTGTGTGCGGGGTTGGGGTGGCTAAAAGGGGGATGTCAAATGCTGGCGCAGTGTCAGCCCCTGACAACCCCACCTGTGCCTCAACAGTACTATCATCATCTTCGGTGTCTGTATGGACACCAACATTAGATTGCATGCAAGAGGGACCCTGACCCACCTCACCACCTGTGGGGGAAAGCAATAAATGCACTTTATAGCCTGTACAGCATTGCTTAACAGTACACACACACACACACACACACACACACACACACACACACACACACACACACACACACACACACACCTCCATAATACCTACCTGTCCATGACTTACAGACAGTCTCATGTATATGTCCATGTCGTACCCCATCCTGCATCACACTTGTTAACATACACACATTGATACCACTCATTAACATAGTCCTCTAAATGCCTACACAAGCAGTCAGAACACAAGACCTGTTACTACTTTACCTGCCTGACCTGTATGTAGTGGTTTTACATGGCCTCACTGCTGTCATTCAGTATGTACCCTCTGTATGTCTGGACATCATGAGCATGGCCTCTATGTGTGTTGGCTACTATGTTTTATCCATAACATCACACACTGGTGCATCATGTGTATGTAATGCTCAGTACATTCCAGATATGCTGCTCATTCAGCCTATCATGTGACAACTGTAATATGTGGATACACTCCCTGATGTTGACTAGTGCTTCCCCAATCCATCTGTAGTGCTGCATGTGTGGGTTGTAGGTGACCTGTCTGCTGAATGTGATATTAACGGTATACCTGGTGTCTCCCTTCCCTCTCCATGCCTGTACCATGCTACAAACCATATTATACTATCAGCTGTCCTGTGATTACACACATGACAAGTATTCCTGGTGTGTAATGTGGCAGTCCATGTACAGGTACTGCATGATCCCAGAGGAAGGATCTGCTGTATGAACACCCCACAATCACACATGTGGATACATAGCCAGCCACACAAACACACACACATGCACACAAGCATCCTACATGCATCAACCTCCCTCCACTTCACCAGAGTGACCCTACAGACAAACAGATTACCCACCAGGACACACACACACACACACACACACACACACACACACACACACACACACACACACACACACACACACACACACACACACACATGTGAGGTTGCACAATGAAAGTACACACATTCCTCCTAATAACCCTCTGTCAACATGCATAACATATGGTACCCTACAGCATGCAGGGCAGCTATAGTCAATCCATGCTGGCAACAGTATACATGTGTGTGATGCATGTGCTGTGTCACTAGGTGAAGCCCCTTCCCCTGGATACTACCGCACCCATGAACATGGTATTTCTGTGCACCTGTTCTGCACCCTGCCATGTACTGTGCATCACACCTCACAGGTGTATGGCCCATTGCTGAATGTATACTACTGTGTCGGTTATGTCAGCTTTAATGCTCACAGCCCCTATGTTTTCCAGCAACACATACATGGTACAATATGTGTACAGATGTCATTTGTTAATGCCTGATGTCTGATGCACAGCTCACCACATCAGCAGACCTTGTATGACCAATCCAGTACTCTTACACTCACAACCATCAGAGCATGCCATGGCTATGGGGGTGTACACACCTTTATTGATTTGACGCACCCATCCTTGATCTGCCATGGGACCACATCACTGCATATCTTAGCAGTACATTAGCCCGATATGTGACATATGTACTGTACTTTCACATGCAGTGTCTACAGAATGTGTTAGGTGTGCGGATGCTGACCACGATGCATACACACCATGTGGGCATATGTGTGCACACCCTTATCATGATGGTTTATCGCTCCTCTTTTTGTGTGTACTACAACAGTTACTACTTCTAGCAGGTGTATACCAACATGGACCATCTGCATTTGCCAGTGTATGTTCAGTCTGCCCTACACATGTCCCCCTATTCTGCATGATTGCAAGGTCTACTCATGTGCGCATCCCTTGGTGTTCACACACTGCCATCAATATTGCTGTGGGGATAGGGTTATGGCTGCCACAGGTCCTGAACCTGACTATGTGCAGATAGAGCCATTCCTAGCATCCTTAGGATCCCTGCTGCAGTGCACTGGTATGTCATGCTGACACCCTCCCTCCCTCCTTCAGCCTTTTTGAGGATGCATGACAAGTACACCCTACATGTGTGTCACTTTGCAGTGTCCCATACACTGAACACCACATGTTACATCCTAGTCCCAGCTGATAATGTGGACTACTGTAATGCCTTATGCCATAGTGTATCTCTGCAGCAGTTGCCATTGTCCTACAGGTATATACACTGGTGTTGCACTGTATATGGGTGTTGTTCCAAACATGTCCCTGTGGACACATTCTGCAATGATAGGTTGTTAGTTTTCATGCAGGTGACTGACATACCCTTCCAATACCCCATCATGGTCACCCCTGTGATGCCGTGCATTTCACAGCAACAATATATGCACATGTACAGCATGCATTCTAGGTAGGTGTGTTAGAATTGTGCATGGAATATACCATCGCCATTACATGCCCGGTGTGTTGGCAAGCATCTACATAAACCATACTCACCAGCTACAGGCTGCTGCCTTGGTGGTATCCCAGAGGGACCTACATAACAGGGTGAGAGATGCAATGTCAGCGGTGACACCTGCAGCTGTGCTACATGGTGGGTGCAGTATTGCAATACATCAACAGTACATTTCCACAATACTACCACATATGGACATCTGTTTATCACTACTATGCAGCAACACAATATATCTATGACATGTCAGATATGCATGATCTACCTGTACTGATGTGGATGTATACACAACAGTGGTCTACTGATGTGAGCTGTGGCCTTACCTGCACACTCCTCTGCTGGTGTGTGACTAGCACCCACCTCCACAAAGGTGTCTGGTGGTTGGTGGCTGGCAGGACGGGCAGGTGCCATGAGGCTGGCCAGGTGCTCCTCCACATGTGTCAGGGATGGGATGGATGGCAAGCCCACCCCCTGAGTTGAGGTGATCCCCCGGACTGCAGCAGCACACCAACAGGCATTGAGAAGCAGGTCAGTACAATGATGCCAGACCTGCTCATAACTGTGGTTGTGCAGTCCGACATCATTGACCTTGTGGACTAGGTCATTCCACAGGTCGGTCTGCTCCTGCTGGTCATGGGCAGTCCAGCCAAACAGCATAGGGTAGTGCTGTATTAAATACATGAGCAGTACTTCAGATTTGACAGCTGAATATGGTGGTAGCCGTTTATCTGACATCTTGGCTGAAAGAGATAAAGATAGAAACAGGTCTGAGCAACTCATACAGCAAGGTCACCACAGTTCTTAATACAAATCTCTGTCACCCCCCCCACCATATCAATGACAACAAACTGTACACACAACTCATTAGACATGGCTACAGCTTACCTACCAGTGGGACAGATGTATTGCACCACACTTTCTGCTATGTGTTTGTAGCCATGTTCTATGTGGACACTATCATTACTAGCCTGTTACAGACTATTCACCTACATGCCATTGTCAGGGCCACTATGGTTCCGTATATGCCTGTGGTATGGCTGCTTTGTGATTGCTGCACATCTGACATTCTGTGTTATTGGGGATATCTATGCATGCTGTAAGACATGTTCTGGGATTGTGTAGACTATTACTACCAACATATGTTCTATAACAGTGACACAATAGCATGTATATGTACTATTGCCCAGCAGAACCACCTCTCCAAACCCATCTGCCCATCACATGTATGTCCCACCCTGGGGGCTCCTCATGTACTGGTTCAGCAATACCATCAGGTGGAACCAACCCAGGGGATGTTGTCTTCCTCCAGGGGCACACACAGACAGGTCAGGTCCAGCATCTCTTCCATAACGGGTTCCACAGACACATGTGGGATGTGCTACTTCACTCTGAGGCACCCAGTATACATTCACAGGGCTGACATGCTCCTCCTGCTCAGCCTCCAGGCCAGGCATGTCCAGGACATGGACTGTTGTTGTGAGTAGCAGTGGGTGGGAGGCTTGTTCCCAATGTGTCCATATGGGGCATCCACATCACAGACCACACACACCATCCAGGGTGTTTACCCACCACATGTGTCACATACCATCCCCGTAGACTGTCCTCTATATCTACTAACCCTGACCACCTCCACAACTTTACCTGCCATACTTCCCCATATC
>NC_056730.1:5232791-5275291 GCF_019279795.1 Protopterus annectens
TGGGCCCGAAAGCCCGTTTTCAGTGGAGGCCTGGGGAGAAAAGCTCCATGATAATACATTACACACAAAAACACAGCAGAAAAGCTCTAAACTAATACATTACACACAAAACACACTCTGTTCTAATAGCATAATACTTTAACAATTTCCAAATAAGAATGAGGTGCATTGGGCACTATACATAAGGAAATGATATATTAATGCAACTGTAATGTTAGTAAAGTAGGAAAGGAAAAGGAAAAGGAAATGATATATTAATGCAACTGTAATGTTAGTAAAGTAGGAAAGGAAAAGGAAATTGTAGATAGAGTTTGAATGCAAGAGCAGGGAAGCATGGGAGAAACGAAGAAGAAGCAAAGAAATTAAAGGGGCGGTGTCCAAAAGAGGATAGAAAAAGAACAGATAAACTAGTGTTCATTTTGTGATTGAGTCCAGGAGAACACCTTGAGAAAAAGGCAAAAGATTTAAAGGTGAGAGCAAGCATACAAGTGGGCAGTTGGATGAGAGCAGTTGAAGGAAAATAAAGGGTTTAATCAGGGAGGAAGGAGGAGATAATGAAGAAGAGAGAGGGGAGCTAAGGCGAGTGTCAGAAAAAGGGGAACTGGGGGGGGTGGAACTAGGATATATTGAGATCTAGGTAGGAAGTATACAATTACATTTCCAATTTTGGAAGAGGTGAGAATGGAGAAGAGATTTAAAGTGTTCATAGTTTGTAGTGGCTCTTAGAAGGGGAGGAAGTGAGTTCCATTTTTTTGCTGTAGTATAGGAAAGTAGGAGCTGGCCAGGGGGTCGTTTGGGTTTGTATACAGAAATAAGATTTTGGTGGCTAGATCTTAGGGGCCTTGGAGGAGTGTATATGGTTAAGATATTAGATAATGCTGGGCAAGCAGTGGGTTTAAAGATTAGTTTGTGTGCAATAGTAAGTTGGAGGAAATTGAGTTGATTAGGGAGTTCTAGCCATTGAAGACTATGGAGGCAGATGCAGTGGTGTGTAGAATGAGCGGAGTTAGTAGCTTAATTTGGCAATTTTGTAGTAGCAACTTTCAAGTTTTGAGGAGATAGAAGTGGAGAGATTGGATAGAAGAGGAGCACCATACAGTAGAGAAGGGAGAAGGAAGGTAGTGGCGAGAGTTTGTCTTGAAGATGGAGTAAGAAAGTTTGCATTTCTATAAAGCATACCGAGCTTCTGATGAGTTTTCTTTATGTTGAGTTGAATATGATTATTAAATTTCAGGTGTTCATCAATGGTTACTCCGAGTAATTTAGCACTACTAACAACTTCTATTGAGGACTGGGAGAGGCTGGAAATGATGAAGGATGACTTATCAAGAGTCAGAGCTTTTGAGGGGAGAAGAGAATGATGTGGGATTTATTGGCATTGAGGGAAAGATGATTTTGAAGCATCCAATTTTCTATGGTTGAAGGCCAATTGGGTTTTGGCTTGAGCTCGGAAGGCCAGGGGCAGAGCAGATAACAGTGGAGTCATCTGCATTGTACTATTTGAGCAAGAGGAATGGAAGAGTGGAGATCATTAATAAAGATGTTAAAGAGCAGAGGCCGAGAATAGAACCCTGAGGGACTCCGTAGGGGTTGGTAGGAAGTTTGAGGTACCAGTATTCCATTTCACAGCTTGGGATCTATCAGAGAGATAACTTCTGAACCAAGAAAGAGAGTTGTGGGAGAGATTGAGGTTAGAGAGGTGGTTGAGAAGGAGAGTGTGGGATATAGTGTCGAAGGCCTTAGAAAGGTCAAGAAGAACAGTGGAGACAATATTTCCAGAGTCACGGGCTTGGTTGACAATTTCTAGGAAGGAAAGAAGAGCAGTTATGGTACTGTGGCCAGGCCAAAACCCATGTTGTGTAGGAGTGAGGAGATGGTTATTGAGAAGGTAGGGCATGAGTTGCTGGTGTATACATTTTTCAAGAATTTTTGAAATTGGGGAAAGAATTACTATTGGGCGGAAGTTAGAGATGGTGTTATTTTTGCCTCCTTTATGGAGGGGCAGAATGTGGGCAGCTCTCCAAAGTTTGGGAACATAAGATTCTCGGATGGATCTATTGATGAGAATGCTGATAGGTATGGCGATGCCATTTGCTGCGAGCTTGAGAAAGAGTGATGGGATGTTGTCAGGGGCATTGGAGCATGGTTTGAGTTTGAGAAGAAGTTGTTTGATACTGGTGGTAGACACAGGATGTAGAATGAAAGTGGGAGGGGGGTTATGAGAGTTGGAATTGAGGGATGGGTGTGGAAGGATGCATTGGGTTAGGGGTAGGGGTGGAAGTGGAGAAGGATTTAGTCAGTTCAGCTATTGAGCCAGTAAAAAAGGAGTTAAAGAGAGTTGCGATTTCAGTGTCAGTCTTATTAATGTCTGGACAGGGATTGGATTTTGTACCTGGATGTAAGAGTGAATTGATGGAATTCCAGAATTTTTTGGGATTATTTGTGAGGGTAGATTGAAGTTTGCCGTAGTAAGATTTCTTATCCTTCATAATAAGTTTTTTAGCAAGATTGCGGAGTTGCTTAAATTGCAGTAAAGAGGCTGAGTTTTTATTATTGTTGTATAGTTTCCAAGTTTTGTCCCTTTGTCGCATTAGAGTTTTGGTGTCTTTAGTTAGCCAAGGGGCAGAGTTGAACTTTATCCTTTTGTACGCGGAGGGGCTTGGGAATCTAGGACTTTAAGGAAGGTAGTATTGAAGAGTTCTAGGGCTTCATCTAGGGGAAGAGTGTTTAGTGAATCCCAGTTTGTTAGTTTAAGGGTTTCTGAAAATACTGATGGATTAAAATTAGTTAGGTTGCGAGAGTGGGCATATTGTTGTTGGTGTGGGAGCTGTTGGGTTTTTCGGTTAATAAAGGCTGGGAGATGATCACTTAAAGAGTCTGGTAAGGTACCCGAGTTGGAGATATTGTTAGGGTGGCTGACTAGAATCCAGTCCAAGATGGACCCCGGAGGGTTAGTTTTGTTAGGTCTGGTAATGTTGTTTATTAGTTGAGTAAAATTATAAAGATTGATAGACTGAAGGGGAGTATTGTTATTAATTGTATTCCAATCAATATTTAATTCACCTAGAATGAAAGTCTCCTGTTTAATATTGTTTGAGGCCCAACACAGAATATTCTCTAGGGTGGAAGAGTTGTCTCCAGGAGGGATATAGATGGTTATAATACAGATGCTTTTGAAGTTGTTTATTTTGAGGATTCCTATGACTAGTTCTGCATTATTAAAATTAGGAGTGGTATTTTGGTATGGGCTAAGATTTAGCAGGCAGTTGTAGACTAAGGCTACACCACCTCCTTTTTTGTTTTGGCGATCGGACCTAAGTGCTTGGTAGCCAGGTGGTAAAATTTCAGAGTTACTAGTTTGAGGTTTTAGCCAGGTTTCTGTTACTGCTACTATGTCAGGTTCAGTTACATTTAGCCAGGCATGGAAGTTTGTTATTTTGTTATTAATACTCTGGGTATTAATGGTAATGAATTTAAGGTATTTATTATTATGCCTATTTGTGGAGGTAGTGGGAGAGAGAATGTTAGTTGGTGTTGGCCCAGGGTTAGGATGGACATCTCCTGCAAGAGCAAGACAAGAGAAGGAATAGAGGAATTGAAACTTAGAATTGCGGAGTAAAGTAAAAGGGAGATGTAATTTACATTTGAAAGTGGGAGATTTTATGTAGAGTGTATGGTGTTTTAGTTTAAAGTAATGAAATGGATTTGGTTGAAGGAGGGAGGGGGATATTAAATAAAAATGGAGGGATGAAGGATGTGGATAGGAGATAGTGGAGGATGAGTGGGGGGAAAAAGAGGTGGGTAGTGTGGTATTGGAATAGGAAGATGCATTATACAGAGTGGTAAGAATGAAAAGACATGTAAATGAGGTGAGATAGTGTGGAAGAGACATGGAGGAGTAGTGTAGGATAGATATTGGAAGATAGGGAAGGGGTAGGCTATGGAGTATAGAGATATAAGGAGGGGATGTATGAGAGAGAGCAGTCAGGAAAGGGGAGTGAGAGGGGGAGGGGTGGTTTAAAGAGAAATCTCTAGGAGGGGGAAGAGCAAAGTGATGGGATAGGCTGAATGCAATAGGGGAGGGGCTGGGAGGGGACTATAAATGTAGATGTACTGGGGGTGGGTGGGATTTGGGGGTAGGGTAGGGGAGCGGAGTGAGGGCTTAACGGAGCGGGAAGAGCCACAGAAGGAGAGAGGCCAGGAAGAAAAACTATCAGTGGAGAGCTGAAGAGATAGGGAAAGTTTGGATATAGGAGGAAGGTAAGGGCCTTACCAGTAGTGATAGTGGACAGAGAAGTGTAAGATAAACGTATCTTTGGGGGGGGCTGGTCTACACAGATGTATCCACACAGATGTGAAGTGGGAGTGAGAGAGAGAAGAGCAATGCAGCAAGGTAGGAGAGTAGGACAGCAGAGGTCCAGGAAGGCAAGGGAAGATCAAGAATCTGTCGTTGGAGTGGGGAAAGCAACAGGTAAGTACAGGGGACAGAGATGTAGTATGAAAGAGAGGACTATAGTGGATTAAGAGAGTAAAGTAAGAAATAGGGCTTTACAGATTAAAGGGAGAGAAGATAAAGATGAAATAGAGTATAAGGCAGTAATTAGATTAATAGGGAGAGGGCGCCATCTAGTGGCCAGGTGCTGGGATGCAACTAAGGTCCACAGAGGCTGTCAAAGGGGTAGAATAAGTAAAAAGAGGAGGATGAGGACAGTGTAGATAAGTGGAGCGAGTAGAAGAGGAAGGGTGGCTGTACAAAAAAGAAGAGGAAGGGCTGACTGCTGGCTTCTTGGCAGGGAAGCGTTCAGAACACCTAGCGGGGCTAAAATAACTAAAGAACAGTAGGTTTAGCAGATGGTGCACATACTTCCTTGGTTTCTTCAAGGGGAGGCTTGATTCTAGTCCAAATAGAGGGAAAGAGCAGCACAGTTTGTTGAGTTGCTTGGCGGACTGGATAAGCTGGGAAGGCTAGAGATGTAGGTCTGGAAGTCCACACAGGAGTATCCAAAAAGGGGAGAGCAGGGACTAAAGCTGCAGACAGGAGAGAAATGGAGGTTTAGTAATATGGAGACACAAAAATTAACAGCTGTTGTATGGTTCCTGGGATGTAGAGAGCAACAAAAGAGTAGAGAGTTAAAGAATTAAGCAAGAAGTTAGCATCAGCTAAAAAAAAACCAAATACAATGTACAGAGGTTACACAGTTATTCAAATAGCTTTTATACAAAAGGAGTAAACCTGATACAATGTAGTGTATGAAATTGGAGTTATGTACCTAAATTACCCTGTAGAGTCTGAAATTGAGTGTATATCTACAATATAATGGTAAGGTAGAATAAATTGCTTAAACTAAGATAAATAAGTCCTGCTATATAGGCTATGTAGATAAATAAATAAATATAGCCTGCTATGTAGATAAATATGTCCTGCTATATAGGCTATGTAGTATTGCGTTATACCATGAATAAGAAAGGCAGTAATTAGCCACTGCTAAGTGTTTATGTGCTTTTGTTCAGAGATGTGTGGGAAGTAGATTCGGGTAAAAGCATGAGTATAGTCAGTGTTTGTGCAGTAAAGTAGCTAGTACACTTCAGAGCGTTGTCACAGTAATGTAGGTAACCCGCTATAAGTAAGCGTGTTATCAGCTAGAACAACATAAAATATCTTGAAGCACGCAAGTTTAAAACACATTTGTAGAAAGACAATTTGGTATCCCCAACTGCAAGACGGTTACTAGGTAGTTAGTTTTCAGTATAGTGAAGCACACTCCTCGGATGTAATATTCTAGGGCTTTTCGCCTTTCTAATTGTTTTTAAAACAATGAAGAACAAGATAGCTTCACAATATTAATGCCTTACAAGCATTTCAATTTCATGCCGTAGGACTAGCAAGGACGCGCCTGTAATGCGCAAAGTATTTCCTAAACAAATTGTTTCTAAACAATAAAACAAATAGCTTCGCAGTGTTAGTGCCTTGCAAGCATTTCTAAGTAAGGCCGTACGACTAACAGGGACGTGCCTGTAATGCACAAGGTATTTCATAGACTCAATCAATTTAAAACAAAAAGAAGGACATCGAGTGGTTCACCAAGTATTAAAGCAATCCCAACAGGAAGAAATATAGAAGGAATAGTCTCATATCAAACAGTCCCACTTATTAACAGATGCGAAGGATTTCATGTGGTATGCATTAAAATCACAAACAATGCAAAATACAAATACATTGAAAAGCCTTATACTCAGTTAGCTTCTAAAATGCTTAACCTATGTAGGCATTGCTTACCCCCATGCAAACAGGCTTAAACCTGCTTACTGCTGCTTAAAAGTGCTTACTCCTGCTTGCCCTCATGCTGATTTCTTTAAAAGAAAAGAAAAAAGGTTTGATAGGAAAGTGGGGCACAAAGAGGAAAAGACAGTAGGGAAAATAGCTAGGGATGTGCAGGAAGGGTGTAGAGAAGGTCCATAGCTGTCCATTTCTTCTACAGCAACAGCTGTGCATCTACACTGAATTTGGAGGTAGATTTGGGAGAGGGGTGAGGACAACAGTAATAAGTTGTGATGCCAATTAGACTGGATTACATGTGCCCAGTGGACACGTGTGCGAAATGGACAGCTATGTATGGGGTGAGATTTTTTTTTGGGAGCAGATTGCCTTTTTTTTTTTTCAGGTGAGAGTGGGATGTTGGGGAGGGATAGTAAGTATATTTGGGGAGTAGGTTGAGTAGGTTAACAGACAAGACAAACGAGATGCATACAGGGGCGTTATATGACACATGTGGGGGGGTAAACACCTTGATGGGGAGGGGTGTTGGGAAATCGGAAGCCCATGGGCCCCCTAGTGGAAACAGTGGGACTGAGGTCCCCACCCATGGGCAGTCACAACTACACCTTCACAGCCCCGATGGTGGCTGTGTTGGGGGCTGAGTCGCAGAGCCAGGCTGACCCTCTAGTCATGACATGTGGCCCTTGAGCTGACATAGCAGATCACCAAACTGTTGGTTGATCTCTCTACGCACCACAACCCGGACCTGGTGACAGGTAACAGGTTCCTGTCGACACCAGCTCCTGGGGGGGGGGGCGAGCCCTATCCCCTGAGGCAGTTCCATCCGAAGGTGGTGCAGGACCAACGGATGAGGAGGTCTTGGGTTGCGCCCCAGACATGCTGGTGCTTGGTTCCATGGCCAGCTGAGGTGGGACAGGTGGGTCCGCTGGGACTGACCTTCCCAAACGTGCTACAGTGTTTAGATTTTATCATCATATGTGGGTTTAAGTCTTATTGATTTAGTGCTTAACAATAATTTTATTCACTTCGAGGGTGAATTTTTCAGGCAAGTGAAAGGTGTGGCTATGGGTGCACGATGTGCACCCACATACACTAACATCATACTTTCTGTATGGGAGAATAAATACATTTTTAATTCCAAATATGTTAAGTGCTGGAAGTTATACAAGCGTTATTTGGATAACATTTGTTTGATATGGAATGATTCTAAAGAAAAATTTCTGGAATTTTATAATTATATTTCTAGTACAACGGAATTTTTGAAATTTGCTTATAACATTCAGTACAATTGTATGAGTTATTTAGATATCACTATTCACAAGTATAATTGCAAATTTAAATCTGCAGTCTTTAGAAAGGAAACCTATTCTAATTCTTACTTATATTTTACCAGTTCACACCCCTATAGCCAAAAAAGAAGTTTGGTAAAAGGACAGTTTATGAGGGGGAGCAGGATGTCATCTGAACAGGAAGATATTTTAGTAAATGTAGAGAAGCCAAAAAACAAATAAATCCAAATGAATGGCAGAAAAAACTAAACGAACACAATTCACAATTCAAGGCAAAATAGCATACAGGAACTTTAATGACCGCTTTCATCACACGACTTCATCAGAATACACTCCATTAAAAAAGTCAGTGTCTTAAATACATGCCTAAATTACCAATCAACACAATTGTAACCAATTAAATGATAATTGATTTAAAATTTAAAACCACAGTATTTAAATTTCAAAGAAAAAAGACAAATCATTTTGTTTATTAATGGCTAATTTACGATATTTTAAAAAACATTTAACATTGATAATCTCATTTAAACGAGACTATCAATGTTAAATGTTTTTTAAAATATCGTAAATTAGCCATTAATAAACAAAATGATTTGTCTTTTTTCTTTGAAATTTAAATACTGTGGTTTTAAATTTTAAATCAATTATCATTTAATTGGTTACAATTGTGTTGATTGGTAATTTAAGCATGTTTTTAAGACACTGACTTTTTTAATGGAGTGTATTCTGATGAAGTCGTGTGATGAAAGCGGTCATTAAAGTTCCTGTACGCTATTTTGCCTTGAATTGTGAATTGTGTTCGTTTAGTTTCCTCTGCCATTCATTAGGAAGATATTTTAGTTGAATGTAAATTATTAGAGCAGATGTTTACTGAAAGAGGATATCCACTTGACCTGTTAAAACAAATATAAACGGAAATAACTTTAAGTAGGAATAATAGATTTGCACCAATTTTGGGACAAAATAACCAGGAGACTATGAATACTAATGTTATTACTGACAACAATATGGGTTTCGAACGTGCTTTTATTATTAATTTTAGTGGTGATGCAGGAGTAATTTTGAAAACTGTTGAAAAAGAATGGAACAGGTTTGTTGCTATTTCTGATTTTAAAAAAATTTGACACCCCTTTGAAATGTGTGTTTAGGAAAGGTTCCAATACTAAAAATATTACACAGAAAAAAAGGTGCTAATGTTTACCCATATGGACATAACTAACAAGGAACTTACAAATGTGGACACTGTTCTCAGTGCCCTTTTATACAACAAGGGGAGAGTTTACATTTGTCAGCTAGAAAAAAAGAAACTCGCATGCAAAGGGTATGATGCATGTGATACTAGTGGGGTGGTTTATTTAGTGGTTTCTAAAGGATGCACACGTTTTTATGTAGGAAAAACTGAAAGAAAATTACGAAAAATAATTTATGAACACCTATATGAAATTAGAAATCACAATAATAGTAATGCCTTGGACAGGCATAGTATTGGTTGCTCTCAGGCATCCTTTTCCTTTTTATTTTGGAAGTAGTTACAAAAGATGTGAGAGGGGGACCTTGGGAATTATACATTGAATATAGGGAACTTTTTTGGCAGGTGGTACTGGAGGCAAATAAATTCCCAGGGATGAATGACACTATCTCTATTGCTCCAGTACTGAAACTGAGAGCAGCAACACTTTAAATGTAATTCCCCTCTACAACATTTTGTATTATTTATATATTTTGTTTAAATACATTTTCATTTTGTACTCCCTATGTATCAGTTTTACATGTTTTTATACATATTTATAAATATATTTATATTACATCTGGTTAATATAGTCTTATAAGAATGTTTTTATCTTATGTTTTATGATAGTAAAGCAGGTCAGTGATTTCTATGTTAGTGTGTCTTTAAAGGGTTAATTGCTTTACGTATTCTAAATGTTTGAATTTTATATGTATTGTGATAGGATGAATTTAATTGATTAAGTTATTTAAGATGTACTTTTTATGGCATTTATCTGATGAAGTCATTTCATGATGAAAATGTATGTTACTAAGAGCGTTTATGTGTGTGAACCCTTTGTGTTCAAATAAAACATATTTACGGTAATTTTGGTCCGTTTTCCTTCCAAGTGCCGGTTTTTGTGTTTTGGTTTGCTTTGGCACTTTGTGGTTCATTTTTTTGGTGGTTAGTAATAGTCAACACATTCCAGGGTTAGGTATAACAGCATGCATAGATATTCCCATTAACCCAGACACCAGATACGGAACAGTTGCATAGCAAACAGAACGCATGCATATATAGAACCACAATGGTAATAATAACAGCATGCAGGTACATTGACGGCACCATGCCACCAGTGTTGGAATAATTCAATATAGCACATGCATGGAAACAAATATAAATATTTATCAACCAATAGGACATAATCAGAACATTGGAGCCATTACATACCGGTTGAGGTGGGTATGTAGTTTATTGTTGGAGATATGGTTGGGGGGAGAGAAAGATGTCAATTAACAACTAGTATATTCCTGTAGTCCACATTACTTTCCTAGTCAGTGCTGTTATCTGTACCTTACAAGTATTACTACACTACCCTATAGCCTTAGTTTGGACAGTGATATGGCTGTCATCATCGTTATATATGAACTGGTTCTACCTGCAGTACACACCTCTTACCTGGTATACCTGTGGAGGAAATGTTTAACACTAACTGTTTCTACACATACTCCCAGATTCTGGGTTGATGTTGTGCACATAGTTATCTAACTCTTTCTGCACAGACTCTGGCCATGTCTTGCCCACATGCAGGTGTACTGGGACATATCTAGACTATTGCCCTCTTCGACCTTTATTGACTTGACACACACATATACATGCTTTCCTATACAGTTATATTATGTAGCACAGTGTGGGTGACAGTGATCAGTGATACTTTATTATTCAGAGAAACTGCAACACTCACTATTCCCTACAATACTAGAGTAAACTGTACCATTACAGGGTATACAAGTTTTTATTTCTCAGCACAGTGTTCGTATCCAACGTACCTGTGGAAGCAATGTTTGTTAGCACAACCTGAATGTTGCCACACAAAGTTCCAGATTACACATTAGTATTATGCACATACACCTCACTCTGTTACTGTACACACTCCAGCCACAGCTTGACAACATGGGGATGTAAATGGGACATATGTGGCTTCTTACTCTCATAAGGTTTTGGGGAGTTGCTAGTGTGCCAGCTTTGTTCTCATAGATATGTGTCAATCAGTTGTATTTCCTGTTTGCTGCCTATATGTCTGGGATCATCCCACTGATTTCCCAGGGGGACAGGTTGACAGGCAACAGATATGGGCCGCTTTACTGGACATTCTGGACATATCTGTACAGTTGTGGGGTATGATTCGGTATGCAGACTACTTCCACTGCCAGGGTTCGAACCATGGCTGTGTGTGCTAAAAATACAACAGTTCACATCTCAGTTGCATGTGCTCTTTGGGTTTTGTTGCCTACCTTTTCCCTGTTTCCTATCTCTGTGTCTCTCAGTTGTACTAAATGGCCTCTGGGGATTACACCAGTCATATACAGACATTCCTACACATTCTATTTATGGTGCATGGTGCGGGTAACAGTGCTTAATACAACAGTGCTATTACATGATTGCAAATCTACATTACCATATACCAGAGTATGCACATGCAGTCCAGCAGTTAGACCTTTATTGTCAGGCTATTACGCTTTTATTTACATACAAACTATATGAGACTCTTCCTGCCATATTCTCCGGTGCATGCAGTACTTGCCTTAAACAATACAGGTTTTATACAAGCAATTAATTTACTAATACATTTAGATTTATTTCCTATGACAGTAAATGCATGAGTATTACTGACCTGCCTCACGTCGCAACCTTGCCAAGCTACTTCCATGGGCCTCCTGGTTTGCGTCCCGCACCATTGCAGCTGTGGGGGACATAAGAGGAATATGTAGCCATACCTATCCATGATATATATGAGCTGGCAATTATTACACACATAGCGGAGTGATACTTATACACAGCTGGGACATCTCCTGCCATTCTAGCCTCTTGGATCCACTGCTCCAAGAGGTCCCCCTTATGCTGCTTCAGGTCGGCATAGTGATGCCCGACCTGCTTACCAGTTCGGGATATGCCAGTGGCGCTAGTGAGGTCATGGGTGAGATGGTCCCTGGCTTCCCCCTTATATTGGGAACCATGGTCCTGGCCCTGCAGCAGTCTCTGCTCATAGTCTTTGACAAAGAGTCCTGCAATGACTCTGGACTCCTGGATGCACCAGTGCTGTTTCTGAAAGCGCACACCCTCTGCCCTTCCTGACATGGTGCCTGCAAGGGGAAGCTACAACCAGTTATAAGATGTATTCCCACCTGTTGGGTTTAAGTAGGGCTGATTTCCCGCCTTTTTCTGTGATTGGCCAGTTTTGAAAAGGCTAAGCTATGGGCAAACCTGCTTACCTAAGGTTTGCATTGTTTAAAAGGGTATACCACTGGACACAATGATTTAGCTGGCCTATACATTGCTTACACCTCCTAAGCTGGCCTGTGCAATGCTTAGCATTGCTTACATTAGACTTTGCATAATATTTTCTTTTTGACATTGATTTCTTATTCATTACATATTGTATATCTGCCTGGTATCCATGATTAATGTGTAAGTACACTGTATGGGGTCTTTGTGTTTTAGTGGGGACTTCAACACTCCATTACTATTACACCTCACTTTTGGGATTACTGCTGTACTCCATTTCACATATTTATGTTATGTAGTTGGTTATGGAACATATGACTGTATACTGATTCCTTTCACATGTTCAGTTTGATTTCACTATAGTGAGGACTTGTTTGGTGATACCTTGCTCTTCTGTACTGCTGTGATGGCTTTGTGGTTAACTACTGTGACTATAGTGTATAGGGTCTTGGGTTCAAGACCTGCAAGGCTGTTTATTTTGTTGCTGGGCAGAACAGGGCCTTTGGATACAGAGTAATTAAGGCACTTTTGAGCAGTTATAAGTGGGTTTGCACGAGGGTAAGCACTGCTAACCCCTGGTTACATATGCTTACACAGAGTTAGCTTCAAAATTGCTTAACCTGTGTGCACATTGCTTACCTCCATGCAAATGGGCGTAAACTCGCTTACTAGTGCTTAAATATGCTTACTACTGCTTATTGGTGCTTAAACTTGCTTACTAGTGCTTTATTCATTATGACACTGACACCTCACATGTGCATTTAATGCAGTACTCCAGTTCACAAATATATGTTATTTAGTGTGTTATGCAACAAAAATATTGGTCATAATGTGCTTTGCCATGGAAAATGTAATGTGCTGCAATGGGACTTGAACCCGGAATGCCTGCTCATAAAGCGAATGTTCTGCCCACTACACTATTATTATGCTGCTTCAGTTGCATATATCTTTGTTATCCTTTTCAGCCATTTAAGCTGCATTAACCATAGCTAAGCGATGGGCACACCCGTTCACCCATGGTTAGCTTTCATCGGATTTTAAAATAAAAAAAGTGGTTACTCATTTTATTTGTATCTGCTGTTGCTGTTGTACACATGGGGGAATGTTGCTGGGGATATGCGGGCACCTATGAGCAGTCTCGCTCATTTCTTAGGCCTTTCTGCTGTTCTCCATTGCGGGGGTGTGTATATTCAAAGAGCTCAACTTTTTCCCAGGGTAAGTTAACACTTTTCCATACATAAACAAAACGTACACCAATGTAAGTAAAACCCACCTAGGTGGGGGCTATGCCATCCAAACCCCCCTCATAACTATATATACCAACCCCGGGATTGTACTACAGTGGAGAAAATGGCATGTTGGGCAAGTGTTTACTTACCCTGGGAAAAAGTCAACATTCGGGTTTTTCAAGTTTTTCTGTTTTTGTCTTGGGTATGTGAGCGTTGATCATATGGGCATCGGGATTTCAAAGTAGAGCCATCTTACAGAGATGTCTGTAGATGTCACTGAGCTTACTGCAAAGATTGCTGATGATACATATTACAAATTGCACTGGAGCTTTAAAGCAAGTATTTTTTCTTAGTGAATGAATTATGGAAATATCCATAGTTGTCTGTAATATTTTTGGACAAATTTCTGAAAATATGTATTACAAATGCCATGCAGCTTACATTGAGATAGCTGGGATTTCTTTTTTTGGTATCATAATGGAGTTAGTTATATTCCGTAATTGTCCTTAATCTTAATCTTAATGGATCAGATTCTGTTATGTATATCTATCAGAATGTTTGAATTGGGATAATCTTTCCATAATGCTCTTTGACACCCATTTCTCATTACTTACAGATTACTTACATATTTGTTTAGTGCACCACTGCTACTGCAGTGCTCCATTGTGCACAGAGAAATAAACAGTGTGTGTGCTACAGGTGCTTCGGGTACTTACTTTTTAATTTTTATTAGTTGGTTTATGCATTTGTTTTCCTGTTTAATATTTTCATTAACAACCTAAACCAAACCGTCTAACATGGCTCCCTAATCCAGTATGCAGACAACTCTACCATAGTCTGTTCTGCTCAGAGCTCTAACACCCTACAGAAATCCACCCAAGCAGCATTTTTCACAGTTGAAAAATGGCTTCACAAAAACCATCTCTCCTTAAATCCAAACAAATTCAAGCTTATGATATTCTCTCCTACGAAAAATACCCCTACTAATATAGACAACTTTGAAATCTTCCCCCTTGACTCCACTAAAATCAAGTTAGTCACCCATATCAAATTGCTGGGGGTAATAATCGACAAAAAACTCAAATATGACCTTCACATTCAGAACTGTATAAGTAAAATCCACAAAAAACTTGGGTTATTGTACTGGCATAATAAATTCCTCTCCCTCCCAACCAAACAAACTTTAGCCTCTTCTTATCTTCTACCCTCACTAACCTACTGCACCCCTTTACTATTAAATCTGCAGTCTTCTTTACTAACAAAACTAGAATCCTGCTACAACAAAATTGCAAGATATGCCACCAATAATCACCAGTCTACACACCACTGTCTAGCTCTCAAACAGCTGCAATTGCTGGAACTCCCCCACTACCTGTTTCTCCTACAGCTCACAGGTATACACAAACTAATATACAGACCTCAAGATTGCCCACTCTCGGCTCATTAGTTAGCCTCTATAACCCTACCAGGTCCTTACAATCTGAACACCAATACCTCCTGCAAGTCTATAAGCACAAGCTACCTGTAGGACAATTATTGTACTCATGAAAAATTGTCAAAGTCTAGAATAACCTTCCTTCTATCTGCTCACAACAATGTCCTTCTGCATCTAAAAGGGAATTATACCTTCATTTTCTATCCAATTGGACATGCAACTGTTTCGCTACTCACTCTGCCGTTAGTTAAATCACCTACTTACACTCAAGCACTGACTCTAGCTTATTCTAACATTGCAGTACTTATACTCAACCACTGACTCTAGCTTATTCTAACATTGCAGTACTTACACTCAACCACTGACTCTAGCTTATTCTAACATTGCAGTACTTACACTCAACCACTGACTCTAGCCTACTCTAACTTTGCCACCATACCACTTACCCTTAATCTCCACAAATTTCTATCTTCACTCACTGTTCCCTTTCTGCTTAAGCCTCTCTACTGCTCCAGTTATTCCCCTTCCCTCAATCTTCCCTCAATCTAACTCTCCCCTCTTTTCTTCCCTCCCTTCTAAAATTCAAATCTGCTATTCCTTTCATTCTTTACTCTTCATGCTGTGCTTCTGTTTCCCAGTTAAAAAAATACTATTTTAACTTCCTGCATTTGTAATAACCATGGAACTTACTATTCTGTGAATTTGCTCTGTAACATTCTCTTGTTATTTCTTCAAATATTATATAGCTTCTTGTCTGGAAATGTAACTTACTAACTGTAATGGAGCTTTTCTCCCCGGGCCTCCACCGAAAATGGGCTTCCGAGCCCAGTGGACTTTCCTGGTAAACAAATGCCAATAAATAAATAAATAAATAAATACATAAATAAATAAAGTGGTGTCCAGTATTTGAAGATCATGACCATAATAATTAAGGAATAATTCCGCAGCAGCATGGAGGCTGCAAATGTGTGTTGTACACAGAGACACATATTCTAAGTCTACAGAATTTGGTATAAGTCACACATGAGATAAAAGCTTTAGAGGCCCAGGATTCAGCTGAAAATGCTTAATTGTAGACATACTGACCACTGGTCACATCCCCTGAGCAAATGAGTAAAGTCTGTACCAACTTGACCACATCCCCATTCAGCTATTCCAAATCCGATGTCTCAAAATCTTTTCAGAGAGTTTTGCCAGTGAGGACATTTCTTGAAATTAGTAACCATAAGTATAGAGGTAAGTTGTAGATATTCCTAATCCAACAGATGCTTCCTTCTCTTTATCTGATAAATGGATGCGACGGTACCCATTTTATCCTATCCCTAATAAATACATCTAACAAAGGCTACACATTTTTTGATGCAAGCCTTTTCCCGGTCTAGTAAATCCAAAATGCGCACACAAGACTGGAACCAGTAAAAGTACGTCAACAAAAAGTTTTTTATTTAACACAACCTCATGTTAAATAAAAACTTTTTGTTGACGTACTTTTACTGGTTCCAGTCTTGTGTGCGCATTTTGGATTTACTGGTTTGGTTTCCAGGGATTGTGTTTATAAACTTTTCCCTGTCTACCCATAGAAACTGATAATGCAGTTAAATTGTAAGACACTGCTGTTTTGTGGAGATATGTTTTCACTAAGAATTCTGAGTTGCAAGCAGCATCACCAACTAAGGGTAACTTCCCTCCCCCAACATACAGTCTGTCATAAAATGAGATAAAGGAATGCCCAAGACCCTGAAACGATGCTTCAAAAAAAATCTACATATTCATTCTAGCTGGCCAGAGAAGGGTGAACTGACATGGTTATCACATATTTCATCCTAATACTAAATGTCAGCCTGGGATCCAGCTATCTACATTGTCATTGAAAATTTTATACCGAATACCCCGTCTCTGGGTCCCATACTTTTCATCTTTCTGATATCTTAGTCCATCTAAGTGTATTAGGAAGAGCAAGCATTTCTTTCAACGCCCAGAAGAGGTTTGAACCCAGCCTTGCATGACAATATTGAGTAGCATTAATGCATAAATGTAGAGATACGATTGACCACATGTATTGCAAGTTTCTTATGAGAAATATGGGTGCTTTTGGAATTCCTAAAAAAATCCAGCAATATCTTTTGCAAACTACTAAGTTTTATACCACCATATACAGGGGAGATGTCCTGCAGAAAACAAATATAAGTTTGGGTAAGAGCAGGAGATACAGTGAGCTCCATGCCTGGATTTTTTTCTGTAAAAGTTGCTATAATCCTCATGTGATTTCTTCCCTCCATTGCCTCATATATTTACCATAGAGTGATGCCCAGGTATGAATGTTCTTCCATCCACCTATACCTCCAGTTGAACTAGAAACAGTGACACCTGTCAGCGGAGGCAGAGATTCAAGTAATAAGTAGCATCCCTCTCCTTAGACAGTGAAACATAACTTTCTTGTAGCACAGTAACAGTTTCAGTTGTATAAGCAACAGAGCTCTTCCAGTAACCTGTCAAGTAGCAAGAAAAACAGCACAGTTATTAACCTGTTAAGTTATAATGTCTAAAACTAGCTTCGCAATCAACATTTATCAGTTAGAGACACCAACATAAATCAAGTTCTAGCCCGCAGCAAGGCAAGAGTCAACAGTTTAAGTATGATATTGCAATAATGTCTGAGCAAATTCCTGCAAAACCCAGGGGGATCTATTATTTTAACACGGACTATTACTCTTCAAATTGCTAACTGGCGTGACATTACATAGGAAATTTTGGAATTAATACTGCAGAAGTTTTATCTTAAAACCTCCACGCTATCCTTTGATTAATATAACACGTGTATGAAAGGATTGTGATAATTATGTGATATCTTAGGGCTAAGCTATTAATTATTATTACTAAGTTATTAATCAGCTGTCATAGGAACAGTAAAAGAACCTTTATTAGCTCAACAAACAGATCATAATCTATAACAGAATCTATGTTTAGTCAGCTGCATTGAGTTGCAAGCTAACCCTATGAACATTTTCTTCTTTAAGATTATTTTCTCATATAGATGTCTTGCAAGTGTATAAAAAGATTCAGTCAAGCAATGTTTGTTTGAACATGAACATTTGGAGATTTTTTTCAAAAATGAAAAACAATGTGTTAATGATAGGTATCTTGAACACCTGTAAAATTATTCACTGTCTATGAAATTAAACTCTTCCGTGTACAAGACATGCCAAATTCTATGTGGTCCTCATTAGCTCTAAAGATGACAGAGACCACTGTTATTGATAATAAGAGTGCACCGCAAATACCTCATGATATTTAGGGTCTATGTTATAACAGCGAATGCTCAAAAGAGTGAACACTGTTATATCGACCACAAAAGAACGGAAAAAAAAGAGTGAGCACCCAGAACAGCACATTTTTTCCCAGGGAAAAAAATCACTGTCCCCCCCCAAAAAAAACAACCCCCCCACACTAAACACTATTTTAAGTGGGGGGGCTTTCACCCCCACACCCCCCTACTTAAATATACCAACTCCAAGATCGCACTACAGTGCCGAAAACAGCAAAGTGACCCCAGTGGCCAAGCGACTTCTTTCCCAGGGAAAGAATTCGCTTAAAAGCCACTTCGTCATTTTGCATTTTCAACATTTAGGGTTCGACCCAGATGCATTCGACAGAATGCATCATCGGTCTTCTGACAGGCACCCTGATATTTATATAGAAATGGTGTACATCTCAGGATGTGAAAGCTCTTAACCTGTTCTCACAGATAGAACCCAATTACCTTTTCCTAATTTCTGCCACTGTCTGAAACAGTTCCTTTCAGTTATTTTCTTACTCCAGGACCTCCAATTTTGCAAAATGTGTGTTTTGGGGTGCAAAAACTCCATATTGTCTGCCTCTTCTTCCTCTTTTTCATTATGTTGAATTACTACCCAAATTCAATCAGAACTATATCTAGCCTCCATTTACTTAAGTCCTCTCAGAGAAATTTTCACTACCTCATGGCTATGCCCATGCACCTCGCCTGTATGATCTACATCAACAAATACTTCATATTCATACATATATCTGTCTGTCTGTCTGTCTATTTTCTCTCCATTCTTAGCAGAGACTTTTTTGATATATTTTTTTTATTTCCTAGCATAATAGACTATACTTCTAATACTTTTGTATATACCGATTGCCATATTTAATTGTCATTTTATATCTATCTATATATATATATATATATATATATATATATATATATATATATTTTTTTTTTTTTTTTTTTTTTTATTGAATCTATACCACTGTTTTATTTGATGTTATTTAACTCTCTGGAACTTTTAGCCATGGGTGTCTGCTGAAAATGGCACACAAACTATTATATCAGGCTGAAAAATTCCAGGCTCTGTTAAACATATTAAAACCTTATGCTATTAACTGTAGTCTTAGATCTGAAAATAAATTACTACTACAAGTGAGCAAATCAACCAACACTGCTGGTGATTCCTTATATTCTCACAATGTAGCAAATGTTTAGAATTCTCTTCCTCTTACTATTAGAACTACTATCATAGGTTCATAGGTGTGTACTAAGCTAATGGCCCTGGAGCCTTTACAAGCCTAGCTCGTAGGATTACCCTGGCATCATACCACCCAACCTTAGTTCATAGTTCCTCTGATGAGTAGAGCCACTGGAGTGATCCCCGGGGTGAATTGTATAGGTTCATAGGTGTGTACTAGGCTAATGGCCTTGGAGCATTTACAAGCCTAAAAAAATAATTAGCCCTTGCAAGAACTTGAACTTAGGACCCTGCACACCATAACTACAGCAAGTTACCACTAAGCCATCTAAGCTGCTCAGCAGTTTAAAAATTCCCTAAAAAGTTTGTTATATATACTCAGAGGCGATCTCTGCCTAACACACAAAGCTATGTCAAACCCAGAGCTTTTAGACATGCTCCACTTAAAGAAATCCCAATCCATATGAGCTGCATGCTCTAGGGACCTAAACCTCATCACCACAATAAACAGAACATGCTGGAGGGATAGATTCCTGTCCCAGAGACTTCCCATACTCTGGAACAAACTACCTATCTATATCAAACAAAGCTCCTCATTAGCACTGTTCAAGAAAAATCTTGATGATTGGATGGGAGATAGGAAATTCACCCCGGGGATCACTTCTGTGGCTCTGCTCGACAGTGGCACAGGAAAATAATTTTCTTGGGCGGCGAAAGCCAGGGTACCTTTGGCTAGGCTTATATAGGCCCTAGGGCCAATAGCCTAGTACCTACCTATGAACCTATATTTAACAACTGAATTGTTACTTTAAAGAACCTGTACTTACTACATCTCTCAATTTGTACAGCATATCTCTTAATTTGTGTTTTGTAATATGTATATTGTCTGAAAAATGTTGTTGATTATACTGTAAAATGTCTGTAATAGTATGCATTTGTCCTTTTAAGATGGATGTGGAGCTTTTCTCCCTGGGCCTCTGCTGAAAATAGGTTTTACACCCAGTCGGACTTTTCCGGTTCAAAATGTAAATAGATAAATAAATAAATAAAGTGGGTATCTACAACCCAGTCGGAGTTTTCTGGTAATTAAATGTAAATAAAAAATAAATGAACAAACAAACAATAAATACATTGCTGAAAATGGTTAGTAGGTGAAAGGTGGAAACTTTGTACTACTGTTTTATTTGATGTTATCTAAATCTCTGGAACTTTTCTCCGTGGGCCTCAACTGAAATGGATATTTATTACCCAGTCAGACGTTCCTGATAAATAAATGTTAATAAATAAATAAATAAACAACTAAATAAACAATAAATAAATGGCTGAAAATGGTTATCAGGTGAAAAGTGGAAACTTGGTTTTTGTTATGTGATATATCTGCATGATTAGGCTTATTTTGAATCTTTCTTTGCTCTTTAACGTTTTTCAGTTTTTTTTTAAACCCAGGGTCTGGTGCTATACTGCAGCCAGCTATTTTCTGTTGTTATTTTAAATTTTAAAAGCAATTACTGCTTGCATGTTATTTTTTAAATTATTTTAAATGAGGCAGATCTTCTACCACAGTTTGTCAAGCAGGTCAGCAAGCCATTAAAAAAATAAACGAGTTTGCTGCTGTTGTTAGAATAAGCAGGCCTGTTTCCCTCATACTAAAAAGCAGACACATATATTTCTGTGAATTGAAAGTATAATTTGTTAAGGGTTTTTCTTAATGTAGATTAGGTATCCAAAGCATGTATGTTTCTGTGAATTTAACTTATAATTTGTTAACGGCTTTTCTTAATGGGGATTAGGTATCCCTCTCTCACCCTTTATTCTAATGTTTCATTCTAGGATAATTGTTTGGGCTAGTTTTTCCACATACCAAAAGTTAACATGTTCATCTTCCACTGGCCTCTTTTGTACTTTTTAAGTACTAGCTGACTGGGAAATTATTTGTACTTAGCACACTGCAGTTGGCTGTCACTGTGGAGACCCTCAATAGATTGTTTTCTATTATATGGACACAGATTGGCAGAAGGTATCACATACTGTACAGCCTTATTATGATTAGCTGTGTTTCACTCTCTCCACTTTCTGATTTGGAGACAGGCTCACCACAGTGATCCTATTCAGTCTGTAGGATCACTGCAGTTGGCTGTCTCTGTCGCTGAGTTATATGTTAATGAGGCATTCTGAGGGAACAAGTTATGCTAATTAGCTAGGTGCCCCCCCGGTAATGCCTAAGGGAGGGCATTTATGCAGCCAAGCAATCAAGGTAGCTTGGATGGCTGAGTTAATTAACTCAGCTACAAGTTCTCATTCATTCTTTGCTTTCAGTGGGTGAAATAGAGTTAGAAGTAAGTGCTGGGGAGTTAAGCAGGCAGGTAATTATGGTGGGGTGGGGGTGCATGCATGTTTCTGTATGTGGCAATGTGTGAGCATATGCAGAAGGATGAGTAGCTTCAGATGAGTGTGTGCATGTGTGTGTGTGTGTGTGTGTGTGTGTGTGTGTGCGTGTGTGTGCGTGTGTGTGTGTGTGTGTGTGTGTGTGTGTGTGTGTATGTGTGTGTGTCTGTGTGTGTCTGTGTGTGTGTGTCTGTCTATGTGTGTGGTGTGTGTGTGTGTGTGTGTGTGTGTGTGTGTGTGTGTGTGTGTGTGTGTGTGTGTGTGTGTGTGCGCGTGTGTGTGTATGAATGAACAGCTGAATGTGTCCATGAGTACGATCTTGTCAGGGGGTTTTGTGTGTGTGTATGTGTGTGTGTGTGTGTGTGTGTGTGTGTGTGTGTGTGTGTGTGTGTGTGTGTGTGTGTGTGTGTGTGTGTGTGTGTGTTTGTATGTGTATAAATGTGTAAATGGCTGTCATACCACTAAGCTCTACCAGAATACACCAAACTGGAAAGCCTCTTAAAACCACTCAACCAATAACCAAATAGGCAAACCAAAGAGTTAAAGGGTTCTACAACTGTGATACTAGCTGGGCAATTTATACAGCATGTTGTCCGTTGTGCCCTGCCTTTTATATAGGTAAAGCTATAAGAAAGGTGAAAGAAAGAATCTATGAGCATGAAAGAGATATAAAAAAAAGAAAGGACACCAACTCACTATATTCATTTTTATTTTAATTATTTAATTGTAAAGATCAGCTGTTTGGCCATGTGATTTTAGAATTGTATTAAAACATGGTGTTTGCTATTAACAGCAGTTCTGAAGAAGTCCTTTGGGATGAAAGTGCTTAACTGCTGAACTGTCTATTTTAATAAAGGAGCTTGAGTTGGTCCACTTTGGTTTGCCTATTTGGTTATTTGATACCACTAAGCTCCTCTAGACTAATGAGGAAATCCTGCAATATTGGGGGAATCACTTGACACCAGGGATATCTGACTCTTAATTTAATAGAACAACATTTCTGCAGCACAAAAGACTTATGGGCAGGGGGATACTAGATTCCAGAGATGTTCTTTACCTATTACCCTAAGGACACTTAAAAAGTTAACCGAACAACAATTTTGCTGCATGAAGGATGTGTAGGCATGAGTGAACTCAAGGCATTAGGGATGTTATTTACCTATTACCTTAAGGGGATTTAAAAAGTTAATGGAACAGTTTTATTGAATGAAAGATATATGAGCCAGAGGGCACTAGCCACCAGGGACTATTACCCTTAAGTCACTTAAAAAGTTAATGGAAGTAAAGTTTTGTCACACGATAGATGCATGGACAGGGAGAGGGAACACTAGACACTGGGATTTAAATGATTAGTGCAAGCCATGAGAAGAACAGGAACAAACTTCAAACCCTGTACCCTCAGCACACAAAACAACATATTAGTAGAGCTTTAGTCTTCTATACTACCATGAGACACCAGGGCTACTATGTAAATATTACCTTAAGTAAATGAACAAAAAGTTAAATTAAAGCTTCAAACCCTGTACCCTTGGTATAGAAAGCAGCTTGTTAAAAATCCAGAGAGCCTTAGTCCCCTACACAAAGTGAGCAAGGCTTACACTGCATTTTATTTTCAGAAATGTAAGGAGTATGAAGCTCTTAATGTCTGGCATTATTGACTTGACTGTAACGGTCCATGTGAGTTAAAAGGGACAAGGCAGGAATAAGAGTTAAAATCAAGACGCTTCTGTAAAATGTAGGACAGTTGGTGGTTTGTCTGTGTGTGGGGTGTGTGCTATTCCTGCAAATGGCCATACTGAAGACTTTGGGACAAAACTGGGAGATGCATTAGATGACACCAGGAAGAAATTTTAAATATAACTTTGAGTCACTTAAAAAGTTAATAGTGAGACATGCCTACTAGCATTGTAATTCACTTTTTGAAAATTAAGAAAAATGAAACTGGTTGTGATGATTTGTGATTTATGTGAACAGGGAAAGAATATGTGTATGCATGTGAGAAAATGACTGAGGGGCTGCCTGTGCCAATTCAATGCATGGGGCACCAGCAATGATTATAGGAGAAATCTTAATTAGCTCTAGCAGTAACACCACACAATTCAGAGACATATAAATTAGCAAATAATGAGATTGTTCCTCGTTGCAGCTAGTGTATCTCTGAATTGCGATCATGGAAACAGCCCACTTTGTTCACAATCTTTCTGAATCACAGGACTATCTAAACATTTCTGATTATAGCTGCAGTATAAGCAGCAATCACGCAACCACTAGTTATTGCCTGACACATTTTATTGCTTAACACCAAGATGTTTTTGCCAGGTCTTCTATTAATATTGACCTTACAATCCTCTATTCAAGCTATATAGGGCCCATACCAAACTTTTACCTAGATAGTCAGGACCAATATAATCTTCCCATTGCCCACCTGGTTGAACAACTACTTTATAAGTTCATAGCTGTATACTAAGCTAACAAGGGACCCACAAATTAGATTTATGCAGGGGGGGGTGATATACTGATTGCCCCTATCAGAGATTTAGGTGCCAAATTAGGGCTGAATTTCTGATTGCCCATCCATTGGTCCAGTATGTGCTTGTACTTCATACATCTAATAAAACCTTCCTACAGCCACAAAACTAATGTTTTTCAATCACAGTACCCCCTGACAGCATTCCCAAAAGCCCTCATACTGATTGCAATCATAATTTTACTTGCCAGTAACATAAAATTAAATTCCAGCCTCCAGCCAGTACACATACCTGCTTCCTCCACAATACATACCCTGTTAAAGTGCCTATAGCCTTGACTTATCAACATATCTAATATGTGGAATGTCACACCTTTACCAGCCTATACACCTCCTTACATTTAAGAGCATTTCCTGAAAAATCACATGAAAATCCATAAACCAGGCAAATGCAAATGTCCTGTTAAAATAAACGCTATTAAACATATACAAATAACAATATTATCTGCACAAAGTTTTCTTTGCAGTGATAACACTGCATTCACTGTTTACATAAATACTATAGTATAACAGAATTATATTAGTCTTCAAAGTTTCACAAATAACTTTTCATGCATTGAACACAGTAAGAGAAAATCAACCAGAAAAGAAGAAGGAAAAACTGTTGTCTGTTTAAGCTTTGGTACAGGAGATGGCTTCCAGTAATTTAAATAACAAATAAATCAAATGCACTCAGAAGGGATTTAAAATAAACAAAACACTGAATGAACATGTAAAGTCAAATAACCAAAGGCTGGAAAAACAAAAGAACCTTTGACTAGCTATTTATATGAATTGATAAGATTGTAACAAATCAGAGACTGAAATGAAGAAAAAGATAACCAAGTATGAGTCTTCTCAAAAACAGATGTTTAAAAACATTAAAAGTCTGAGCACCCAGAAAAAAAGATATTTTATGCTGTACCAGGGAAACTAGAAGGAACAGATTGTATTAATTTTATGAAAGTACAAATAAGCAACAAGACCGGTGCTCCATAGTAAGATTTGTTATTTGAGAGGGCACATCATATGTATACCCCAAATCTGGCCATAAGAAATCAACAGAGACATAAGATGCAAAGATACCAGCAGAAAGGGCAGCTTCTGTCAAAATTGTGGCAGAAAGAAAAAGTATTAAAACTGTGGATACTATAGTATTTGCGGAAAATGATTATTCACTAAATGACAGGAAGAACAGAAGTAAGTTTATCCCAGCGGTTAAGGTAGCCAGTCTCAAAACTGTCAGGACACCTTAAGGAGTTGTGGGTGTTAAATGAAAGTATATAAAAAAGATGTTGTAAGTGGAATAAGTTAATTAAAATTAGGCCAATCTTGACCAATGCTAGAAGTCTAAACCTCAAAATGCACTCTCTTGAGGCACTCATAAAGATGGAGAACATTGATATCTGTGCAGTAACTGAAACCCAGTTCAAGGCTCTAGAGAGCACCTCTGCAATACCAGGCTACAACTCTTACTGCACTTTTCGGCCACCAAACCTAGACTGAAACACTAAAGGTGGTGAAGTGTCTATATTCACCAAGGATATTCACACCTCCAGGCTAGTTGTCCAAAACAATGCAGCTGAAATTCTCCAGGTGCAACTAACACTAGGAAAGACTGCAATCCAAATTGTAGCTTGCTACAGATTCCGCACCATGCCCCAGGATTCTCACTACACCTTTCTAAACATACTGGAAAATATTAAGATACAACCAAACACCCTAATACTGGGTGATTTCAACTACCCTGCCATTAACTGGGAAAAATACTCGGGTACAAACACCTTTTCTCAAAGGTTCTTGGAATTCATAAATTCCAATGCCCTGGATCAACTAATCCATTGTCCCACCAGGGGCTCCAATATCCTAGACCTGGTCATTACTAACATGAGAGATAGGTGCTCCACACCAGTGATCGCCCCCTCATTGGTCAGGTCTGACCATAAGCAAATCACCCTTGACATCCACATCCCTCCCCCCAGTAAAGAAACCTCCGTAAAAACTTCTCCAAATCCAACTTTATGCTATGCAAATCAGAAGTGACAAACTTCATGACACCCATGAAGACGGTAGCCGAAAGTTCGACTGCTGAATCCTACACTAAGGCACTGTATGAGCATATCCACTTGTGCATGACTCGCGCCATCCCAAATAGAACCAAGACCTTCTCCTCCAAAAAAAGGAAGCCAGTCTGGTGGTCCCCTGCCATAAACAAACTATTCAACATTAGAAAGAAACTTTTGCAAAAAAGAGGAAAATCCCAGGATGCAAAACTCTCTCACCAGCCTCAGTAAGAAGCTGAGATCCCTCATAAAATCCTCCAAAGCTAGTTACGAAAATAAAATTGCCAAAGATTCCAAAGACAGCTACAAGGCATTCTATAGTTATGTCAAGAATCTAAATGGCAATGCTCAGATATGCTCTGAGCTACAACAGAATGGCATTAAATATACTGATCCCAAGGATATTGCCAATATCCTGGCAGATCGATTTAGTGCCAACTTCACCCCCCTCTCACCCCCTAAAGGGCCCATCTCAATACCAAAAGATTGTCAAATTCCTGTAATCATGGCCACACAGGTAGAAACTGCACTCTCCAAAGCTAAGAATACAGCATCCATGGGACCTGATGACATCCTGGACTGTGTATTACATGAAGTACAAAATGAACTGGCACCTCACCTAAGTGTCATGTTTAATCATAGCCTCACCTCAGGCTTCATGCCCATTGAGTGGCGCACAGCTACAGTTATCCCACTCCACAAGGGAGGATCCATCTTGATCTCGGGAACTACCATCTCATCAGTCTGATGAGCCTGATCTGCAAGGGCATGGAATGCATTATCATGAAACTTATAAACAAAGATATTGGCAACCTTCAAACACTGGACCCCACCCAGTTTTGGTTTGTGAAGGGCCGATCCTGTCTCCTGAACCTGATCGACTTCTTCAAATCAGTCACACAGAGCTGTGGATGAGGGTAAGGTGGTCCACACAGCCTATCTGGACCTTGCCAAGGCCTTCAAAACCATCCTCCACTTTGGAATCATAGATAAACTTACTAAGCTGGGCATAAATCTCTATGTCACTTGATGGGTTGCCAACTGGCTTACTGACAGAACCCAGACTGTAAAAGTAGAAGACTCCAAATAAAGCTCTGGCAAGTGACAAGTGGAGTACCTCAGGATTCAATTCCTGGGACCACTCTTGTTTGGCATCTACTTCTCTGAAGTACAGGCCAACACTAAGGGACTCTGGCTAACAACGTTTGCAGATGACCGAAAACTGGGAGCCATTATTGAATCCCCAAATGATGTGGATATTCTACAAAAGGGCCTTACAGAAACAGATGCTTGGTGCCAGAACCATGGGCTCAAGCTTACTGCCAAGAAATGTATAGTTATCCCCTTTGGGAAAAAACATGTACCCATGAATTACCACATAGATGGCAGTACACTAAACACCGAAAGTGTGATGAGAGACTTAGGGACACAGGTGGACAGTGGTCTCACCTTCAATAACCACAGCGCCACAACAGTCATGAAATCCTTCTATGTGGCACACCTCATCACTAAGGGCTTTTCATCCAGAAGAAAGGAGGTCATTTTCCCACTGTACTCATCCCTCATTAGACCCATTATAGAGTACAACACCCCATTTGGTATGTACCTCACAAGACATCTGCAACAGCTGGAAAGGCTGCAGAAAAACCTCACTAATAGAATCACAGGCCTAAAGCAGATGCCCTATGCTGACCATCTAAAAAAAACTCCAGCTATACTCTGTTGCATATCGTCTGCTCAGAGGCAATCTCTGCTTAACATACAAGGCCATGTCAAATCCTGAAGTGTTGGACATGCTACACTTAAAGAAATCTCAATCCCTCAGTCAATTACTTGTTCCACTTCCCCCTGAATCTGCAGTACCTAACATTCTACTTAAAAATAAATAAATGGGAATAAAAAAAAGAGGCTGTTGAATTCTTCAGTTCAACATTTCTTAGAATTTTAAATAGTTTAGCCCCACCTTGACTAAAAAGAGTAAAAGCTAAACAGGCAACCTGGCTTACCAAACTCACAAAGCAAATTATGTCTGCTAGGGATACAGTTTAGAAAACCTGGCAAAAAATAAATATCCTAGCAACCTCATTCAATATAAACAATCAGGCAAAATGACTAGTGATTAAAAATAAAAAAGAACACTTTCTAAGACTGCCTTCAACACCAACAGAAACTAAACCCAAAGACATTTTGGAGCACAATCAATTCCCTACTCCATCCAGGTAAAAATAACAATCCTTGCCCTAATCCAGGTAAAACTCCCATTGAGATAGCCTTGCTCTTCAATTCATATTTTATTCATATTTTATCGACACCATAGCTAAACTCACCACTACCTTCCCACCTATAGCCCCTGCCCACCTGAACCTCCCACTTCACGCTCCTCTACTACTCATCTAGTCTCATTCTCACCTGTACCAACTTCCACGATAAAAAACTACTTCATACACTCAATCCTTGTACTAACACACCAGACAATTTATCTGCTGAATTTCTACAACTATCTGCAAACTCCATTACCCATCCTATCAGCATACCCCTCAATAGATCTATTCATGAGTCCAGTATACCAAACATATAGAAGAAAGAATTTGTTCTTCCACTCCATAATGGTGCCAACAACTCTGATATCTCTAATTTCTGAGCCATTGCTATCCTCTCTCCCATCTCTAAAATAATCGAAAAATGTATTCACACTCAACTTCTTAACTATCTTGTTCAAAACCAGATACTTTCTCCCATACAGCATGGCTTCAGGCCAGGTCATAGTACCTGCACTACTCTCATATCCTTTATGGACACAGTAAACAGGGCTCGCGATGCCAGTTACATAATCTCCTCACTGTTTCTAGATCTCTCTAAGGCCTTCAACACAGATTCACATCCCCTTCTGCTCACAAAACTCACCAAATTAGGTCTCTCACCCCATAACTTAAATTGGTTTTCAGTCTATCTTACCAACAGGCAACAATCCACCAAATTGGCAACACTCCTTTTCAACTTTTCTCAACACAGCCACAGGGGTACCTCAAGAATCTATACTAGGTCCCCTCCTTTTCAGTATATTCATTAACAACTTCCACACTACCCTTACCCATGGCACAGTTATCCAATATGCAGATAATTCTACAATCATCTGTACTGTCAAATCTATATCTGACTTACAATGCCTTACCCAAAATGCTTTCACTTCAACCGAAACTTGGATGTCAAACAACCATCTCGCTCTAAATCCCAATAAAACCAAACTTCTAATATTCCTTCCCAAAAAAACTACCACTCTGAACAAGAATGATTTTTTCTGTCTAATCCCATAATAATACTCTCATTGAAGTTGTTCCAAGTACCAAACTGATAGGCGTTATTATTGATGAAAATCTAACATTTGACCTCCATATCCATAGCAACATCAAAAGAAACACATCAGAAATTAGCTGCCCTCTATAGACACAATTACTACCTTAATATTACTGCTAAAACAGCTTTAGCATCATCCTTCCTGCTACCATCTCTACTATATGGTGCCCCAATCCTCACCAATATCCAGTCCTCCCTGAAAACCAAACTGGACTCATGTTACAACAAGACTGCCAAATTTGTAATAAATTGAAAAAAAAAAACAGTACACCACTGCTTATGTCTACAACAGCTAAACTGGCTCGAACTCCCACACTACCTCACTTATTCACAATTAACCACCGCACATAAACTCATATACATGCCTTCAACATGCCCCTCCCTCTCCTCCTTATTGACTAGATACCACCCTAACAGGCCACTAGGTTCCAAAAACACAATGATGCTGAAAGTTGAAAAACCTAACCTTTCAGCTGGTCAAATGCTGTGTTTACTGTCTCAAAACTATGGAATGCCCTCCCACCTTCTGTCATAACAATCAGTAATCCTACTCTCTAAGAAGTCTCTCAGATCACACCTCTCTTCTCTCTGACAATGTACTTGTGCCAAAATAGTATCTCCTAACACCTGATCCACTATTATATCCCTCTACAATACCACTACTTAGGAGCTCTCTCTGACTTTCTGAATTCAACTGCTTATGCCTGCAAAACTCCAACAAGTAACAATCAAAACTGCTACCCTCCTTGACTAACTCCATCCTCAATGATGAATTTTTACCATTGTGTTTAATATTTATTTCCATGCATTGAGACTGTATATACATTTTATATTATGCTTTTTCTTGTATGCACTATTAATGTTATGTGGAGCTTTTCTCTCTGGGCCTCTACTGAATGAATTTTACACAATCCATCCCAAACTCCTAAACTTAGGCAGTCATGCTCTTAGTAAACTGTCTACTTACATTTTCTGCTTTGCACATATGTCCTGCTCTGACCCTCACAGCTTTAACCATACACTTATTATTCCACTAACTAAAGTCCCCTCCAGAGCTGCTTGCAAACCTCTATCCACTGCCTAAAATTCTAGAGAGAAGAATACATAGCTACATTCTAGATTACATTATCAAATATGACATCTTAACCAAAAAACATCATGGCTTTCATTCATATTGCAGTATGTTTACTGGAATATACTCTCACACCAATCAAATTTAGAATAATATGGGCAATAGGTTGCTTACCAGGGCTATATTCCTAGGCATGAAACATGCCTTTAAGACAGTAAACTGTACCAGATTACTACAGCATCTGTTCTCCAGTATTGTCTTTTAAAAAGTAAATCTATGATTTTCAAACTATCAAATCGAATATTTAGGGTAATAGGGTCACAGTATTCTAACAAAAACAAGCCATATAGGCATGGGAGTCCCACAGGGGTCACTACTAGACTCAGCCTGTTTCTCACTTTTTATCAGTGACCTGACATTGAGATTTCCCTAATATAAATTATTCAGCTGATTTTGTTATTACTAAATATGACAAAAACTTGCATTCCTCTTCGAAGGAAATACAGGAGGACATCAGATTATTATGGAATTAGATTTCAGCAAATAACATATAATGAATACAATAAAAAGTAATACAATGTTATTCAATACTCTTCAATATCTTAAGAATGCAACCTGTATCACACTCTGTGACTGCGGTGCATCTTTCTTAACAGTAACTACCTCCTAGAAATATTTAGGAAACATATTTGACCATAATCTTTCGTTTTCTCCTCGCACAGAAATAATAGTCAACAAGGTACTGACTCAGCTAATAAAATATCCATCTTACTGGCATTAAAAACAGAGAAGTTGTAGCAGACAATTTATTTCTGCCCAGGTTACAGTATGCATTGTGCATCATTTCTGTCCTCTACCCTCAAAACTTCACTGTTCTCAAACCAGAGAAAATAAAATCCTCATAGTCATTCATCTGTTCAACAACAGAGAACCACACTCAGGAGATGCCAGCCAATGTCACATAGAGGCAAATCACTGTTAAAACACCCTTACCTATAAATCACTATGTAACAGCTATTACCCCACTACCACCACCACTACTACCTTAGCCATAAATTTTGAAAGGGAACAAACTTATTCAATTAGAGATCTAAAGCTACATCTCTAGGGAGACCCCATACAATCTGGCTAGCACTGAAAAATACTTCCCAAAGGTACCACTTGGCTGTTGGAATGTCATTCCTGAGAACATTAGACAAAATTTTAAGTTAAAAAACTAAAATCTCACCTAGAAAGTGAACATAAATACAATTCCTTCAGATATGCTGGATAGTCCCACACCATATTAACCTATCTTCAGCATATATCTATATAAAATATATGTACAATACTCCTTACTACAGGATGCGGCAAACATACCACACATTTACAGTAATACATATATGTATATAACACACATAGTTTGCTTAATTTACTTTCTATAATTTAGTATAATTCAGTTCAAGATGAACATATATTACGTTCTACATTTACTTAACTGTTGCACAGAATTAACCTCTGGCATCTCTTCATCTTCTTACTCAGTTTATGCACATACATGTAACCATCTGTAGTTCTAAGGCAATGACTCGTTGCATTGTCCACCTTAGGCCCGCGTATACTGCAAAATGTTAACATTCAAGTAATTTAAAACCTATTTTCAGTGTGTCTCAGCTATATATGTACTCGGTCAAGTGCAGTGTCCACTGCTGCAAGCCATGGGAATTCATGTTGCTGAACGTCTTCTCACATTGTACTTTTTAGAGATTAATATCCTATTGGAGGAGTAATTTCCTCAGTGCTAATGTAAATATATTGTGCATGTAAACTTTGTGCAACAGGTATATTTTACATCATTACTGTGCTTTGGGCATGTCTTCGTTGAAGGTTGAATGTCGAGCTGGCACCTTGGCATTCGTGAAAATCTACTGCCAATCATTAGCGGACCAGAGTTCCGCTGTGGCGATCCCTAACCGGGAAAAGCCGAAAGACAAACAACAACAACAACTGTGCTTTAGTAAAGTTTATGTTCTGATGTTTTTTGGTTTTCTGACTTCTTCATACTTGAAGTGATGTTCACAGTCTGATATACATTCTGCTCTTTTATATCTATAACATTGTTTGTATTCTGATCTCTGTTTTGTTCAATATATTTACCTAAATGGCCTGAGCTGCAATTGAACTGACCCCTTGGACCAATTCACTTACCCAATTAGGAAAATAAAAATAAAGCAAATAAATAAACAAATGGTGTGTGTGGGGGGTCCTATTCCCTGAGTTCTGATCCTTTGTAGTGAGAGGGGGAGGTTATACCACAGTCCTGGGATGACTGTAGGATTGTTTCAGACTCTGTAGGCAACTCAAAAGCAAAAGTTTACATGCCTTTCTGAACCTAAAGGTTTACAGGCAAACTTAAGAGGACAGGACACCCAAGATCTTCAAATCATCAGATCAGTGGCACAAAAGCTTTCTTCTTATTGAAATGTGTTTAACTATACTATGATGCAAGTCTCTCCAATGCACCTGCAATTTTCCATGACTGTCTAAGCTCCCTAGACCTGTACAATGTTTAAGTAAATTGTTCTTGTCTCTCTCTTCACTACAATAAAAAACTTATTTTTTTCAGTAAAGGTTTTCATTCTTCTTCAATAAATGTGACTGGCTCAGGTCCCTCCTTTCCTCCTGGGAGCTTATCAATAAAAGGTTGCTATGATTGGCTTGATTTTCTGCATCATCCACTTTCAAATCCAGTTTTTTGTTCTTTTACCCTAGATCTGCTGTTTGAGAAGAGTAGAATGTTACCATAGCTTTCTATGGAGGTCAGCCTGTTGCTTCATCAGCTGCTGATGAACATATTTTTTCTTTTTAACTGTTAACTGTGAACAACATATTTTATCATAGTCTTTTAACTGCCAAGTATCCTGACGCAATTCCTTCAAAAGAGTGGAAAGCAAGTGAATAGATGTTTTTTAGCTCTTCTTTGTTGGTGGTTTTTATTTTGCTGGCTCTGTAATATCTTGGTCACAGTAAGCCTGCCTAAATTATCTAATAATATTTATTGCCAAACAGCAGTAAATTGTTCAAAAACTGCAGCTATCCCCAGCAGGCACCTTTTTTTAGGCTGCAGTATCTTCACAAATGAACTGACACACTTATTTTACATTATGTGGGACAGGAGTCCTTTTAATTAAAAAAAATATTCAGTCTTACACATATCCCCAAGCAACCCCAAGTATATAATTGTATTGCATTTAACAGTCTTCAAAGCCCTCACATTAGAAGAACATATTGAAAAACAGTAATGACTCAATACTTCATTAAGTAAAGTTGTTATGCCAAATGCATTATTAAAAAACAAAAAACAAAAAACAAAACAGAAATGGCATGCAAAATGACTTGTGCTTTACAGTTTCCATATGAAACGTATCACAGGATAATAGAATAACAGCCTTGTTGAAAGAGTTGGTTTGAATCATATCTATATGATATACCAATTAAATATACATAAAAAGGCTATAGTAAATATGAACGTAGGAACATAGAAAGAATGCTAGGTAAGGTAGTATGGGGGTTCATAAGATGCCTAACCATATGCACCTTTAAGGGAACACACTTAGAAGGGCTTGCTAGCCTTTTCAAGCACTTAATACTGCTCATCTACCAAACTGAGTAGGTTCATTCTTGATAACCCTGGTATAAATTTGTATCGACCCATTCAATCATCAGTATTTATGGCAGCCAAAACAGTACATTGACATATTGTGGTAATTTATTCTAAAGGCTGAACTTAATCTTCCAACAAGTTATGTTTATTTGTTGTTGATGGAGCTTGTAGAGCAACTACTTTTGTGAAGAAATTGAATATCAAACAAGACTGGGTCTTTCATGGCTCAAAATCTGAGACACAGGTCAGCTCAAAGCAGGTGGCGTGTTACTGAGGATAAAGAGAGCTATGATAATCTACCAGGATACTCAAAGGATATATAGCCTTTAATTTGCATGGTTAAAAATCTTTGTGGCCTTTCCAGTTGAGCAATATTCTTGGTTTTGTGCACACCAAAAGGGACACTGTATTTGATGATAGAACTTGTAAAGAACCAGAGGGAGGTTGGCATTCTTACATAGGTTAATTGATTAGGCCTGAAATGGCCCACAAGGGCAATTAGCCTTGTACTAATCTATGGAGAAGTATAGTAGTATAATGACTTCTTTGGCTCTTGAAGATATTCCCTTCACAATTAACTGAGCTAGAAAGAAGGAGTTTCTGACTGTGATGAAAATATGATAACTGAATGAGAGAGAGAGTTACCTGAGTAAGCACCTTGGTTTCCTATGACTGTATCTGTCTGAAGAGGAGTGCCATTTTTGACTCATGCTACTATGCTGTACTTTTTTCATTTAGCTTGAGACCGTTTTTGACACACCATGTATTTGCATATTCCAGCTCTTGCTGGAGCTGTTTTGTATCAGTGGATGAGTGAATAACAGTACTGAGTTTGCAGTCATCAGCAAACTTGACTGACCACACTTCTGGAAAATAAGACCGGATGTCTGGAAAATAAATGTCAAACAGGAGAGGGTGAACTGTGTCTCACTTTTTGAGCCATGAAAGACCAAATACTATTTCACCTCCTATTTCTTTGAAATAACAGTGGCTTTACAAACAACTGCATGCATGCAAATATTGATCCCTGTGGTACAACTGAATGAATGTTGGCAATATGCGACAGAAAGGAGCCGATCTTCACAGCAAAGGATCTGTTAGCCAGGAAGTCTTTGAACCAAAGTGTGGCGTCAGTGCTGATGCCAATGTCTAAGAGATAGGCTAGTAATATTTGGAGGTCCAAATGCCAAACGCTCAGGTTAAGTCAATGAAAGTGACACCACTATGATTTCCTTTATCCATGTTGGTGAATATGTTCTCAGTTAGACTCCAGAGTGCAGCCACTGTACTCCTACCTGCCTAGAGGCTATGTTGTTTGTTGGCTAGCAAATAATAGTTTTTTCAGATAAGAGGTAAGTTGGTTACAAATTATTTTAACAAGTGTTTTGTTGGGGTTAGGATGTCTAGAGATGGGCTAGTATTTGCTAATGGTTGAGATGTTTGAATTTTTAGCAATAGATCAGAGGAAGGCTGACTTCCAGATTGTGGACATGTTTTTTGCTGTGAAGCTAAGGTTGAAGATATTTTTTTGGGGGGGGGCAGTGACGGTGTCATCTGTACAGAGATACAGAAACCAAGAATACAACATGTCTGTTCCAGATATAGAATCAAGTGGGACCTGTCTATGTTTTGGTGTAATTTGCTTGGCAGTGATTTTAATAAAGTAGAAAGGGGAATGGGCACTGGAGAGTTAGGCTCTGTTTGAGAAGGAGGGAAGTGTTGTGCATTAATGAGAGGCTGCAGTATTCTTTCATAAAGTTAGAAGGTATGAAGGATGTCAGCGTGACAAATAATATCATTACAGGCCTCTCCCCATTTAACCAGAGGTCAAAATACCTTCCCCCAAACCATGCATCTAACTTAGTTATGAACACTCCCAAACTGTTGAGTTTCCTCAACTCCAAGGGTAGGCATTCTCCTACCTGCTCTATTTCCTAATTTTGAATGCATGTTCCTTATATCGATTGACCATTAAATGGTTGTTCCTTGTACACTTATAGTCTGTAAAAAAATGTATTTCAAGGGAAAATGCAATTTCTGGGCTTTTCAAGTAAAACTCCAGATCTTCATCCCTTGTTTCTATAATAAATTGAATAGTCTGTTTTTACCCTTCTTCATATATCAAGTATTTTAAACACCTAACATATTTTGTGAAAAAAACTCTGAACTTTCTCCAGCCTAATTATAGCTGTTCTAGAATAGAAACAAAAACCAATGCCATAGTTCATTAAAGGTCTTATAAATGAGAGGGGACTAGAGCTGACTGGAATCATATTTTTTATGATTGCATTATTATTAAACTTTACTGGAAAGTTAACAACTTTCTATAGGCCTTATTTAAAGATTCCTTTGTATTATCTAAAGCTCTAATTCTATTAAATGTAAATGAAGGCCCTCATTTGAATAAAACAAATTTGTATTTACTATGGACAATTTTAGCAATATCCAGGAAGTGCATAACCAGAAGATGGAATACAAATTAAAAATTAAATTTATTTATTTATATATTTATATTTATTTATATATTTATTATTAAATTAATAAATTAAACAAAGTAGAAGCTAAATGAGTGTAAGAAACTGTAACTGGAGGTTAGCAGTGCTTACCATCACGCAAACCTGTGCAAACCCACGCAAACCCAAGCAAACCCGCTTATAACTGCTTTAAAGTGCTTTATCACTCTGTACCCAATGGCCCATGTTCTGCCCAGCAACAAAATAAACTGCCTCTACAAGGATCAAACTCAGGACCCTGCACACTATAGTCACAGTAGTTAACCACTAAGCCATCATAGCAATACATATGAATGAGGTATCAGCAAACTAATCCTCACCACAGAAAAATCAAACCAAACATGTGAACTGAATCTATGTACAGTGTGAAGTGGTATAACCTGCTACATAACATAAATATGTGAGCTGGAGTACTGCAGTAAGCATAGATGTGAGGTGTTATTGTAATAAAGTGTAGAAGTAGTAGAAGTGTAGAATCATGAATACCAGACACATATAGAACCTGTAATGAATTTTTAATTAACTATTAAGCAATGCTAACTGCAGCACAGCTCAACTTAATAAGAGTAAGCAATGTGTAGGGGAGCCAATCCAATCTGCCTAATGGTATAACTCTTTAAGCACTGCCAACCTTAGGTAAGCAAGTGTGCCCATAGCTTAGCCTTTTCAAACCTGGCCAATCACGGAAGAGTGTGGATAATTGGCCATATTTAAACCACACAGGTGGGAATATATTCCATAACTGATTGTAGCTTCCTATTGCAGGCAGAATGGCTGGTGTGGGTGAAGGCACTCATTTTAGACCACAGCGCTGAGGCATCCAGGAGTCAAAAATCATGGTATGGCTCCTGGTAGAACACCATGAGGAGAGACTACTGCAGGGCCAGTACCAGGGCTCGCAGTATAAAATGGAGGCCTGGGACAGTCTCGCCCATGACCTCATCAGTGCCACAGGTATCCCCCGGACTGGTGAGCAGGTCAGGCACTGCCATGCTGACCTGAAGCAGTGGAGGGGGGATGTACTTGAACAGTGGATCCAGATGGTCAATGCCCCAGTACTGAGCAAGTACTCATTCTACTAAGTAGTTAAGAATTGCCTAGCTTGTGTATACTATGGATAGGTATGGCTAAATATCACTGTATTTCTCTGACAGGTGCAGATGAGTGGGCTGCGAATCAGCAAGCCCATGATGCTAGGTTGCAAAGGCTGCATTGCGAGACAGGTTAGTAATTAGTCTGCATGTACTGTCATAACAAATAAATATAAGAGCCTTAGAAAATGTTGTAGCAGTAGAAATAAATGTGTAATAGTCTGTGAATAAAGGTATAACCCCTGGAGTGCTTCTGTTTACTCTTCTGTCATATGTTGGCAAACTATTGCATACTATAAGTAGTACTGTTGTATTTTAAGCAGTGTCACCCACACTGTGGTATGCAGATAAAATGTGTATGAAGTCCTGCATAACAATGTTGGAAGTGCTAAGGGGTCAGTCATATTATACAAGTGAGGGAAACTTAGATAGAAAACAGTAGAAAGCTTTACATCAATTCCCTGATAGCACAGTGTACTGTGATGTTAGCTGTAAATTTTTGTCACACACAGCAGGGGTTTGAATCCTGGGAGTGCTACTACGTTGTATGCGTAATCATACCCCACAACTATACAGATATTGTTACAATGTTCAGATAGAAATCTGTATGCATAATTGCACCCAACAACTGTACAGAATTTGCTAGAATGTTCAGATTGAAAGTTGTATGCATATTCATACTCCACAACTGTTCCAATATGTCCAGCATGTCCAGATAAGTGGCTCATATCACCAGCCTGGTACCCCGTCCCCCTGAAAAATCAGTGTGATGATCCAAGAAATGTAGGCAGCTGTTAATGACATATAACTGATAGTCAAAGGTGTACATAGTCATAGAATGTATATGAAAACAAACCTGTCATTATAGCACCTCACCCAAAGTGTATGACGGCAATTCTCAACATATGTTGCATTAACACCTGCATCTTGTCATGCCTGTATGTAAGACACAGGCCACGTATATAATAATCTATAAACACACCAGTGTACAATATAAGGCCATTGGGTAGTGTAATAATACATGTAAAGGACAGATCACTGCAGTGACTAAGAATGTAGTGAAAACTAAAAGGATGTAATAGTTGTTAATTGAACTCTCTCTCTCACCCCTACCATATGTGCAAAATAACCCAATGACACTCCTCATCTGGTATGTGTACACTCCAAACTTTTGTTGGAACATATGTCCTAATGGTTTATAAATATTCACATTTATTTCTATGCATGTGCCAAGTTAAAATACACCCCTATTTGTGGCCTGTTGCCATCAATGAAACCTGCATGCTCTTGTAATGGCCACTGTTGTTCCATATATGCATGTGTTCTGCTTGCTCTGCAACTGTGTTAAATCTGGTGTTTTGGGTTATGGGAATACCTATGCATGCTGTTATAACTAATCCTGAATGCTGTTGGACTGTTACTAACCCATATCTGTCATAAAACTGCTACAACATAGCTTGTATGGGAAGGCCGGTCCCAGCGGACCCACCTGTCCCACCTCTGCTGGCCATGGCACCGGGCTCCAGCACGTCTGGGGCCCAGCCTGGGACCTCCTCCTCCATGGGTCCTGTACCACCTTTGGGTGGAACTACTGCAGGGGATGGGGCTCACCCCCCCTCGGAGCAGGCGCGGAGGGGAACCTGTCACCCATCAACAGGTCTGGGCCATGGTGCATAGGGAGCTCAATCTAGAGTATCAAGACTGGCTATGCCAGCTTGAGGGCTGAGGGGCACAATTAGAGTGTGAGCCTGCCCCTCCTACACAGCCCTCAGCACAGCCACTTTGGGGCCGTGAAGGTGCAGTGGTGACTGCCCATGGGTGGGGACCTCAGTCCCACTGTTTCCAGTTGGGGGCTCATGGGCTTGCAACTTCCAAACACCCCTCCCTGTCCAAGGTGTTTACCCCCCACATGTGTCATATACTGCCCCTGTATCCATCTTGTTTGTCTTGTCTGTTAACCTACCCAACCTACCTCCCCAAATATACCTACTACCCCTCCCCAACATCCCACTTTCACCTGAAAAAAAGGGCAATCTGTCCCCACAAAAAAATCTCACCCCATGCATAGTTGTCCATTTTGCACACATGTCCACTGGACACATGTAATCTGGTCTAATTGGCATCACAATGTATATATGTTGTACTCACCCCTCTCCCAGGGGTTTGAGGGTCCAAATGTACCTCCAAATTTGGTGTATATACACACCTGTTGCTGTAGAAGAAATGGGCAGCTATGGACCTTGCCTATACCCTTCCTGCACATGCCTAGCTATTTTCCCTACTGTCTTTCCCTCTTTGTGCCCCTTTTTTCACCACTTTACTATCAACCCCTTTTTCTTTTCTTTTAAAGAAATTAGCACGGGGGTAAGCGGCAGTAAGCACTTTTAAGTAGCAGTAAGCGGGTTTGCGTGGGTTTGTGCAGGGGTAAGCTATGCCTACACAGGTTGAGGAATTCCAAAGCTGAGTGTAAGAAAACATAAGCAGAGGTAAGCAGTGCTTGCCATAGTGCAAACCCATGCAAACCCGTGCAAACCAGCTTACAACTGCTTAAACGTGCCATAATCACTCTGTATCCAATGGCCCTTGTTCTGCCCAGCAACAAAATAAACTGCCTCTGCAAGGCTTGAACCCAGGACCATACACTCCATACACAAAGTGATTTACCACTAAACCATGGCAGATATACATAACCTGATGTTTTCATAAACATATTATCCAGCACAATCAGTCAACAGTACAGGAAATGTATTAATATCATACCACACAACCTGTTAATGCAAGAAATCTGGACAAAGTATGCCACAATGTGGGTACAAATAGGGATATATGTCAACTAATGCTCTAATACAATTAAAATGTTGCTAGTTACACAGTTATATGTATTAGAACACATATGTAGAAGGAGATGAAGTCTGAAACACAAAAGTGTTGGCACTAATTACTGACTTCAATGCTGTGATCATCCATGTCAATTGCCAAGAGAATGAGGTACAGGCCAAAATATGAGCCAAACATGCATGGACATATGGACAGATATATATCTGTAAATGTAGACAGATAGACAGCTATATGTATGTATATATATATATATATATATATATATATATATATATATATATATATATATATATATGACTCACAAAGAATCCTATAACATCAATTGTATATAGATACATAAATATGTTGATATGTATGTATATATATATATATATATATATATATATATATATATATATATACATATATATAGATATGGCTATATGATATATATATATATATATATATATATATGTACATACACATATACACAGACAAAAGGTATTAGTTGCCATACATATGTAGAAGTAGTGTGGAAGCACTGGGTGCAAAGTATATCCCTCAGCCACAAACCTCAGCCACAAAACCTTTAACTGCCACCTGAGAAATGTGCAGTGTGGCAACCATTCCAACAAATGAGAATACTTACATTAAACATATACCCACCCACAATTCAAAGGACATGACACGACACACAGGTATGATAAACAGATAACCTTTATTTGTGTATTATACAATAATGTATGCCAGTACTTACACCACATAAGGTTTGAAATATGTAATCAGTGATGAATGCAAGGCCCACACAAAACAATAGATGCAAGCAATGTGGATATATACCATACTATGCTGTCCAGGCCAAGGCCTTCAATTAGTACAACAGTAGACACAGGATTTGCATTCAAGATATGTAACAATCAACAATTACAGATGTAGTTCAGCAGCCTCCAATTAAACCCTGTAGTCAAGCCCTAGGGGGAAAAGTAGCACTTGTATTAATGTCACAGTATCTTGCACATAACATTGCTTAACCTACTTGGTCCAACCAGTTGGTGTGGGAGTCCATGACATACATGACTGGGATTATAGCTGTAATGCTAGTGGTAAATAATGATAGGCCATTACCTAACAACCCCTTTCTGTATCACAGCAGGACAAAGACTGGCATATATGTGGAGGACAGAGGCAGGAACTTAGGGCCATATTTGCATTATTGCTGTTACACACCCTGGAAATTGCTGGTATTACAGGATTTGTTTCAGCATACCCTTATGCAGGAATATGACATGGAAGTACAAATGGATGTAGCCATGTACTGATAGCACTCAACAGACAGAATGCCACTGATATATCTGGGACAATACCTGTGTGGTGCACAGACAAAACCTAACAGCCAATCCTCCTGATATCATATGGATAGGCCCACAGTTGAGAGCTATGCAGACAGACAATATCCCATGCAAAAGTACCATGTACACAGAAATCCTGTAAGACCAGTTAGATACAATGCACACAACAACATTACTCACGCTGTCTGTAGGTCTGGAACCTTACCCAAATGTGTATTTGGCCTGTGTCTGCACATTCTGCTATACGAGGTATTGTTACCTGATGTTTGTAACACTGATGTCCACACACAGGAAGGATGTCATCCCTACTGGAAAGGTGAAGGGACAACGCCCCCAGAAGTTAGCATTTTAAAGTACAGGGTTGCCATGACAGTGGTTATCTGAAGTACTACACAGCAGGCTGCATACAATTAGCAACTGGTGGACACTGACTGGTGCAGAGGCCATCACCTGATCATGTGCTACACCTACAAAAGCATGCTGCAATCTATTCAA
>NC_056730.1:5277791-5310291 GCF_019279795.1 Protopterus annectens
TGAGGTGCTTCCACATGAAGGTAGTGCCAGAACAGTAGATAATGAGGTTCCATGGTGGGTCACGGATGTGATGTGGACTGGTAACATGTGCACATTCAGTGGGAGGGGTGATCCTGCTGGCAAATAAATCCTACACATACTGTTGTGTAACTGTCATGTAACATATGTGGGTTGTAATAGTCCACACAATCCCAGAACATGTTAAACCACATGCATAGATATTCCCAGTAACAAAGTATGGCAGATGAGTAGCAATCACATAACAAGCATACCACATGCATATGTGGAAACATAGTGGCAGTGACAGGGGCATGCAGGTGAAATACTCTGTAACAGCTTAGCAACTCTAGTGTCCCCACAGGGAGCATGTCTATAAACACATAGCAGAAAGTGTTGTACAATACAATATATGTCTCAATGGTAGATAAACCGGAGACATGCCACTTGCATTGTGTGAACATTAAGTTGGAGCTGATATGGTGGCGGGAGACTGATATGTGTATTGTATTATGGTAAACGTGCCATATGAGTTGCTCAGACATATTTCCATCTTTATGCCTTTCAGGGAGTATGGCACACCCAAGGAATCTCGCTTACAGTGCAGCTGAGGATGACAGCATCTTACCCTCACCTAGAATGATGCCACAGTACAAAGGCAAAATGATTGATTTTAACAATTGGCTAAAATTTTGGGGTCATTCAAAGGGGGATTGAGTGTCTGTCAGCCTGGGATGACATGCTCGACAAGCCACGTTGCTTCACTAGGGACGGCTTGCACCTGTCACCACTGGGCTTTCGGATATTGGCAAAGGCTCTTGCCACCCCCATAGTGCCTTTTTTAGGCAAGGCTCAAAAGTCAAACCCACCCCATAGACAGCACAAGGAACAAGAAACTAAGGGTAATGCTGCTAAACGCCAGAAGTCTTAACCTCAAGATGCACGCACTCAAAGCTCTCCTGAGTATGGAGAACATTGATATCTGTGCAGTGACATAAATATGGTTCAGGGCTCCAGAGAGCACCCCAGCACTACCAGGCTATACCTCATATCATGCTTTTCGGCCCCAAAACCCGGACCGAACCACAAAAGGAGGGGGAGTTTCCATATTTATCAAGGATATCCACACCTCCAGGTTAGTGGCATTGCATGAAGTATCGGAGACCATCCATGTGCAACTAACAGTGGGCAAGACTGCTTTTCAGTTTATAGCATCCTACAGACCACCCTCTCAAAGTCAGGAATCCCACTCGGCTTTCCTGAAAACATTGGAGAACATGAAGATCTCTCCGAACACCATTATATTGGGTGACTTCAACTACCCAAACATTGACTGGGAGCACTACTCAAGCCCCAGAACCTTAGCCCAAAGGTTCCTGGAAATTATAAACTCAAATGCTATGGAACAACTAGTCACCACTCCCACAAGAGGGACAACATACTAGACCTGATCATTACCAACATGGGGACTCTATGCTCCACACCAGAAGTATATCCCTCATTGGTAAGATCAGACCATAAATTAATTTCACTGGATGTCCACATCCTGACCCCACCCCCAGCCCAGAAAACCACAGTGAAAAACTTCTCAAAAGCGAACTTCTCACTTCTCAAAACCGAATTGGAATCCTTCAAGGCCCCAGGGCCAGTGGAAACTATGGCCCAAACTGCAGAATCCTATATAAACGCATTCTACAGACATCTCCAGGAATGCATGGATCATGCTATCCCAAACAAAACCAAGACCCAATCATCCAAAGGCAGGCATCCAGTCTGGTGGACCCCTGCCATAAATAAACTGTACAACAAAAGGAGGAAGCTACTACATGATAGAGCAAAATCCCTAATAGGGAAGGCATCTCTGATCAGTACTAGCAAAATATTACGATCCCTCATAAAATCCTCCAAGGCCAGCTTTGAGAGAAAAATTGTACAGGACACCAAAGACAATCATAAGGCTTTTTTCAGTTATGTTAGAAACCTGGGGTGCAACTCCCAGACTTGTTCTGAGTTGATTCTAAATGGCAAAAAATACACTGAACCCACAGACATCGCCAATATCCTGGCAGACAGGTTCAGTGCAAACTTCTCCACCCCCACCCCCCCAAAAGAGCAAGTATCTATCCCGGCAGAGGGCTGCCTCCCAAACATCTCTGATGCTCAGGTGAAGGCTGCCTTCTCCAAAGCAAAAAACACTGCTTCCATGGGATCAGATGGCGTCCCAGGTTGCGTCCTACATGAACTCCAAGAGGAACTAATCCCTCAAATAAAACAGCTATACAATCTCAGCCTCACTACAGGATATGTGCCCACAGAATGGCGTACAGCAACAGTGGTCCCACTCCACAAAGGTGGAGCATCTATGGACCCTGGAAACTATCACCCCATAAGCCTGACTAGCTTAGTCTGCAAGGCTATGGAGAGGATCATCATGGAGCTCATAAACAAAGACATTGGGGACCTACAGACACTAGATCCTACCCAGTTCGGCTTTGTCAAGGGCAGATCCTGCCTTTTGAACCTGGTTGACTTCTTCGAAACAGTCACCAAAGCCATAGATGAAGGAAAGGTAGTCCACACAGCCTATCTGGACCTTGCAAAGGCATTTGACACAATACCCCACTCGGGCATCATAGATAAGCTATCCAGCTTAAATATAAACCCCTATGTCACAAGATGGGTTGCAAACTGGCTCAAAGACAGAACCCACAGAGTGAGAGTTGCTGGAGCCATGTCAGACTTGAAACTGGTCACAAGTGGTGTCCCACATGGTTCTGTCCTGGGACCACTCTTGTTCGGTATATACTTTTCCGAGGTACAGGCAAACGTGGGAGGACTATGGCTCACCAAGTTCGCAGATGAATGCAAACTGGGCGCCATAATCAACTCTCCAGCTGAGACAAACATCCTTCAAAAAGGTCTCACAGAGACAGATAACTGGTGCCAGTACCATGGTTTAAAGCTAAATGCCAAAAATGTATAGTCATACCCTTTGGCAAAAACAATGGGCCCACAAATTACCCCGTGTCACTATTAGACAGAGGCACAGTAAACTAAACCTTAAAAAGGGCACAGTATACTCAAATCAAGGGGTGGCGTAAGCCATACAGAATCGGGCTAGGCTTATAATTGCCCCAGGGCAGATAGCCTAGTATGAACCTATGAACCTATGAACATAATACTCACCAGCATCATCCAGCACTTCCAGCTGCTGTTCTCAAGGACAAGCCAGAACCAGCATGATTGGACCGCCATGTGGAACAATGTTGTCCATGGAGTGAATGAGGTGGGGATGCACAGCTGTACATATGAGCAGGTCACCATCATTGTAGTGACCTGTTCCGCCATGTACATCAGCATGCCGCTGCCATGCGGGGTGGCCACATTGCAACAGGGGGGCCATAACTTCCACCCTCCCCTCACCAGAGTAGAGGAGCTGCTCATGAGCCTGGTGGTACCTGCCCACCCACAAGAGCTACAGACACATACAGTCATGGAGGTGGATGCTATCCACACACCAGACATGGAGCATGCAGGTAAGGTTTTAGTACATATCAGTAGACCACTGTTGTGTATGCATCTGTATAGGTAGATCATGTGTATGTGAGATGTGGAGTCTGTTACTGTGTAGTACTGATAAGCAGTTATGCATAATGTGTAGTACTGTGGACTTCAGCTGTTGTTTTAAAGCAATATTGCACCCACCCTGTAGCAATGCCACAGCTGTGGCCACTGACATCAGCTCTATCTCATCTCAGTTGTAGGTACCTCTGGGATACCAGCAAGGCAGCGGCCGGATGCCAGTGAGTATGGTTTAAGGTTATGCTTCGCAGTTCACTGTGCATGTCATAGCTAAGGTGGAGGCCATGCACACATCTAACACACCTACCCATAATGCATGCTGTACATGTTCACTGACAGAACACACTGCTCACTAATGGGATTACCAGCCTCAAACACATGCAATACACAGTCCATCTCAAACAACTGTGGCTACACACCAGTGCACATTGCCCAGGCACAGCTGACATCTGCCTAACATACACAGCTATGTCATACACAGAGCAGTTGAACATGCTACACATAAAGAAATCCCACTCCCTCTGCAAACACACGCTCCAGGGTAGTAAACCTCATCAACACATTACACAGAACATACTGGAGGGATAGGGCCCTGCCCTGGGGAATTCCCACACTCTGGAACAGACTACCCATTCATGTCAGGCAATGCTACTTAGTGGCCCTCTTTACAAAAACACTTGACAACTGGATGGGAAATGGGGAATTCACCCTGGGTAGTACATCTGTGCCACAGCCTGACAGGGGCACAGGGGAATAACATTATTGGGTGGTGCATTGCTGGGAACCCCTGTGGCTAGCATATGTAGGCCCCAGGAACAACAGACCAGTACTCACCTATGAACCTATGTGTACCACAGGCAACATCAGCCAGGGCTCAATACAGATATGACCCGTATAATGGTGGGACATTGCCAAAGCCATGTGTTGCAATGTGATCTGATGTACCAGCACCATGTTGGGGAAGTCCAGGAAGTTGCAGTTATGATGCATCTGCTGCACAATCCACATCTCACCCCAACCCAGGGATGACAACCCCATCTGTGCAATGCTGGTGCCACTGTATACCTGCATGTTTGCCCTGCATTGGCAGGGAATAGGCCAGTACACATGGTGTTCCTAGTTTGGGTTACTGCAATATGACACATATGTGTAGACCACAGATGTCGAGCATTTGCAATGTAGCAGGAGATGGTGAGGGTGTGTCATCCTGAAACAGAACATTACACTGGAGGGGAGAGACAAACCCACTGAGAATGTCTCTATCTGCACACAGTCAAGGTCAGACAGTGTGGCAGACATAACCCTGACTCCACGGCACTAGTGATGGTACTGTATGACCTCCAAAGGCTGTGCACGTGTTTAACATGCAAACATGCAGGTTTGGGGAACATTTGCAGGCCTGACTGACCAACTACTGGCTGATGATGATGATCCATGCTACTATACTCCTGCCAGGTATAGTGACCACAGTAGTACACATAGCAGTTATTGCTACACACCATCATGATATGTGTGTGCACACATATGCACCCACAAATGGTATGCATCCCAACCAGCATCTGCACAACTGACACATATGGCCTGTAGTGCAATTGACTGCCTAGGTCATATGTCACATATCAGGTATGCGTAGTGTTGCCATATGCAGTAGTGTTGCACCATAGCATGTCATGGAAGAGAGTGCCATGTCAATAATGGTCTCTACACTCATAGGTTTAGTACATTTTGTCTGTGGTTGGTCTAATGGTATTCTATCACTTGTACATGCACCACTGATGATGACATCTGTGAATACACATCAGGCATTCACTAAACACATGTATCCACATATAATCCAGAAATGCACAGAGGCTGTGAGCAGCAGAGGAAACATAACTGACACACAGATACACATCCTGCAATGGTGTGTACACCTGTGAGGTATGGTGCACAGTACATGCCAGGGTGCTGAACAGATGCACAGCAATGCTGTGGACATGGGTACAGTGTGTTCCAGGGGGAGGGACATTACCTAATAACAGAAGTCATGCATCACAGCCATGTATAATGTTGGTAACGGGGATTGACTACAGTTGCACTGTATGGGGGTGCTGGAGCTGTCTGTATGTGCTGTCTGATGGAGTGTATGGGTTGTCATGTATGTCGATTGCATGTGTGTATGTCTGTGTGTGTGGCCATGTCTGCGCACATGTGTGTGTGTGTGTGTGTGTCTGTGTGTGTGTGTGTGTGTGTGTGTGTGTGTGTGTGTGTGTGTGTGTGTATGTATGTACTGTTTAGCGGTGATGTACAAGTCTTATAGTCTGTTCCCTGTTTTCCCCTCAAAGGTGGTGAGGTGGGGCTGGGTCCCTCCTGCAGGGAATCTGATGTCACTGATACAGACAGTGACCATGAGGATAGGTGTGTTGAGGCACAGGCAAGGTCATCAAGGGCTGCTGCTGGGCCAACTATTGACATCCCACAAGTATCCACCCCATCCATGCACACAGTCACACTGCCTCTACATACCTCATCACCATTGGCCTTAGCTGAGGGACAGTCTACAGTTGGCATTGGCCAGGACAGTGTAGTATCTATGGCACATGTGGCAGGATACAACAGCTATAACCAGCTGTCCAGTGGGGTACAACATAGGCAGATGTTCAGGGGTGCTCGTTGGAGTACTGTTGGTCATCATGTCCCTGGCAGATGTGCCACATCTATATCAACCACACCCATTTTCCAGGCTGTCATGAAGGCACAGGCATGAATGGAACAGTACACCAGACAGGGTCTAAGGGTGCAGAGGGCTCATCACACCTCTGTAACTGACAGTATCCGTGACCTAGCAGGTGCCATTCATAATTACACTGAGGTCATGGATAGACGATGGGGTGAGACATTGGATCTCATCCACAATGTCATGTCCATGCATCAGGACAGGGCGGGATGATTGCGACGGCCACATGGACATATGCCAGCAACACCAGCAGCTGGAGGTCACCGTGCACATTCCACCAGTCACAGCCACTCCTGTAGTGGCAGTACCAGCCTCAGCACTGTGGGGGGTGCTTTCCACAGACCGTCATAGCAGACCACATGCACGTGGCCCTGGCCAGTCCCAGGAGGGACCTGGATCCAGTGGACATCTGTCAACCTCGGGGGACAGTACCCGATCTGGCTTTGTACCTGATACTGCCTGTAGTGCACCTGCCAGGCACAGGTCCCATGTCTTTGGCCAGAGATGGTGAACTGCAAACTCTGCCAGGTACAGTCTGCAGCTGTCTCACAAATCCCCATATAGAGCAGCCACATGGAGGAACTGTGTGCATGCAGACACACATAAACAACAAACCTAGGGCAACCACATACCTGCACACATAACATCAGCATTGGCCCATAACAGTACTCATCCCCCTCACACACACATACACATACACACACACACACACACACACACACACACACACACACACACACACACACACACACACACACACTGTCAATTGTATGGCTCAGCCTAGGCCCCTGACAAACCAACAACACACCCTGTGCATATGATGATACCTGTGCCACATCCTGTCATCCGTAACATTGATGCAGGGACAGGCTAACATGGTGCTGATGCACAGGGTGACTGTACAACAGTGTAGCAATAGAATGCTGTGTAGCATGTCCATAGGTTCATAGGTAGGTACTAGGTTATTGGCCCTAGGGCCTATATAATCCTAGCCAAAAGTGTACCCTGGCTTTCGCCACCCAAGAAAATGATTTTCCTGTGCCCCTGTTGAGCAGAGCCACAGAAGTGATCCCTGGGGTGAATTTCCTATTTCCCATCCAGTCATCACATTGTCAGCAGTAACATGAAATGCTAATATCTTGGAAGGAGTAGCTATGCAGTCATGATACATTATAGCTGTAATTAACAATGTTGTATTGTTTTCACCATTATCTATTCCGATTGTGTTGTGTTTGTCCATGTGCTACATGGCTGATGGGTGTAGTGGTGTCAGCAGGCCTTCTACAGTGGACACCAATAAGTGTAGTGGGTGGTACACATGACACGGCTGGGTACAACACACAGAGCCTGTGGTTTGGATGCAGTACAGATACAAGATTGTACACATGGAGGTATGTTCCTGTGCAGACAACACATCTGTTGCCCATGTAATCCCACCAAGACAGGATAGGCACAACCACACATTGCTATATATGCAGTCTGCAATGTGGATGACATTGAACATGCTAACAGCAGGGGGTATGTCCCTTTCCCCACTCTACTGTGATCCTCACCTCAGTAACATGAGTGTGCCAATAGCCATACCCTTAGGAGGGTGCAAGGTGCTCAACTAATGTGAATGGTGTAAACAACAACTAACAACCTGATAGCATACACTGTACAGTATTACAGACAGCTATGTGGGGGGATAGATGCAACAGTAACTGCAGTGATGGCGGATGTGTCCAGAACAGCCACACCCAGTGAGGTATAGCAACCCCAGTAGTGCTACACACCTCTACAGTGTGGAGGAGGGTATTATTACATCTATGACCTGTGAAGGGCTGCATTTCCATGGGATGGTACTTGTGGAATGTTGGCATTTGCCAAGCAGTCCTTGTGGAAACATATTATGTGAATGAAGGTAAATCTCTTAACATCTACACACATTCCTACATGTGGGATGGTGTACAATAGCCTGCTATTATCTACATAGGCATTGTGCACCTCCTAACCCTCATCTACACCTGTCATGATTGTGTCAGGAGGTATACCAGGTTCAGGTTGTATTCTCTGCCTTTGACAAGTCCAACATTGGTAGGGTCCCGTGTGTTAAGATTACCAGTGACATTGGCCATGGATTCATTGTTGATATGTTCCATGTCCCTGCAGACCAGGGTAATCAGGCTACTGGGTGGTAGTTTCCAGCTGACATGGTGGATTTGTGGTCGTCCTTGCCAACATTGGTGAATCCATTGTCAGGTGTAGGCTTGTTGGATCATATGAGGGATCCCAGCTACTTACTGCACCTGCCCAGGTGGTTCCCCCAAGCATGACACTTCACTTGACTGAACTGCATGATATGTTAGTAATTCCAGCCTGACATCCTATAGGTGGGATGGAGTACTGTTGACATGTACTGCCCTTGTCATGTAGGGTCCTGGTTATGGGATATGCTAAGGTTGGTAGTGTATTGCAGGCCAGACATGTTTGGCTGTGGGGGGGTATACCTATCCATGCCAGATGTATATTGTTTGGGTTTCTCAAACCCATCAATGGTGCATGTGGACATATATGCTGTGGTTATGTTCACAATTTCATCTACAGATGTATGTCCATATATACCTATATAGATATATATGTGTTTTCCTTTGAAAGGGCGACAGTCATTTCTTTGAACGGCCTTTTCTGTGAACTGACAGGACCAATCCGTCATTTCTAATTGCACCACAGTTCAAAACTCAGCAAATCTAAATGCAGCTTCACTGATTCTCGAACTACAAGTTGGAATACATATCATAATGCAGGGGGGAAAGCCCCCTTGCACCCCCCATCTGGGGGGCTGCCCCCACACAATCCCCCTACTGTGATATACTAACTCCGAGTTTGCACTACAGTGGGGAAAGGCAAATTTTCCCCATCCTACTATAGTGCCATCTGCACCCAAATTGCTGAATCTGCAATGAGTGAATGCATAGTGACATTCGCTCACTGCACATTCGATGCATTTATTGCAAGATTGTGCAATGGTGAAAACATTCTTTCGGCCTTCCAGCTTTTGGACACATGATTTTCTCCCTTTGAAAGGTGAACCATATATATGCTTACATATATGTATTTTTAGTGTTGTATATATGTGGACATATGGATGTATACATATATATCTATAGATTTATGCGTACCTATGTATTATTGTATATATCTGTAACACTGATGCCCACACACAGGAAGGATGTCCATCACACAGGAAATGTAAAGGGACCATGCCCACATGCTGTAGGGATTTATAGTGGGTGGTTGCCATGACAGTGGTAATTGGAAGTAGTACACGTGTAATTTTATATATATATATATATATATATATATATATATATATATATATATATATATTTATGGCTATCTGGATAAGTATATGTACATATATTTCTGCCATATGTCCTGGACATGGAGTGTAGCCCTACCCCAGCCCCTATAGTCCCAAAGACATAGTGCAAGGGGATGTCAGGTATGTATTGCAGGTATATTACTAGACTATTGCTACTGTCATTGGGATTGTCTTTACATACATGGTGTGTGTGTGGAAGGTGACATTTGCTTATAACGTGTGTCATTGGCTACTGACATACAACCTAAGGAAATCATTTTAAAGTACCGCCTCTGGCATGTAATGCCCCTGTGGAGTGCAGCAGAGATATTGGCCAATATATGAGGAACTTTGGACATGCTCTGTACAGTCCAGAGGTATACACATAATCCCTTAGTGCACAACATGTGTATCAGGCCTGACAATATGGATGTAGACAGCCATGTAGATGGGTATAACACATAACGACTGGTATACATTTGCCACCATAGGTTTTGGATTCACACACTCCTGTCTGGCCTGACACATAATGACTGCTGGTACAGGGGTGCCATGGACACATACTACCCACTAGATGTTGACATACATCTGTACAGCATCCCACTGCTCTGTCTGACATACATGACTTTTAAGGGAGGCCCTGCAGCAGTACATCTGGCAAGTATCTGCACATGACATCTCACTGGGTAAGTACAATAAGCTGATTGGCATGTAATAATGCACTGTGCAGGCTACAGGCAGACTGGCTCAACACTGGCTTACATCTCGTATGGGGGAATGCACATGTACCTGCATAAATAGCAGGCTCAACAGCCATGCCACAGCACAGGGTAAGATACACCTGTGTGAAAGTGTATAACCACAACCAATGTGAACACAGCCACAGCCACATATGGTAAGCTAGCATAATATTACAGTATATGGACTATCTGGTCTACACAATCCTCATATGTGCCACTCACTGAATGACCCTACATATACTGGGCTGCTACACAGTTTGGTCTGATGGCTGTCTGTGGTATGGGACATGTGTATGTCTGGCCCTACAAACATGTATGGCAAAACAGTACCATACAATGGGGCAGCATGTTACATCAGATAGAAGGGGAGCTAGAACAATGACATCTACCACAGTCTGTACACAGGCTAAAGTACATATTAACAATAATATAAACTCAAAAAAGTGCCTGAGACAGTGGAAACACCAACACATCCACAGTGTAACGAAATGAGAAACCACACAGGAATGGATAGCACGATAACACTGTATTAACGCACTTGTAACTAGTACACCAAAAACGCGTTTTCGTCCTTACACATAGGACTTCATCAGCTGAATGAAGTCCTATGTGTAAGGACGAAAACGCGTTTTTGGTATACTAGTTACAAGTGCGTTAATACAGTGTTATCGTGCTATCCATTCCTGTGTGGTTTCTCATTTTACATTTTGAGTTTATAGTAGTTTATTCAAGTGCTTCTCTGTTCTTGGTTGGACATATTAACAATACACACACTGCCGACATTCACCATCACTACATAGACCTCAGTACTGTACAAACATCCACAGAATGTCCAGGTTATGTCATGAAATATAACCCCTACTGTACATGACATGTGTAGCAATATGATATATCACTGGCTTGTTATCAGATATGATGACACTATTTATGGTGTACAGCACATGTTCACCACTTCATGCAGGATATATGTGCAAAGGTTGACAGAGATGTAGCTGACAGCACATACACAGGGCCAGTATAGCCATGTTGCTGTGATAACCTCATAAATTTACCATTGTAACGGGGTTTGTTGCAGCATATATCCTATGAGGGATATAAAGTCAGTAACTGTCACAGCCTTCACCATCTACAGACTGCAATCCTCACACTACCTTCTGCATTCCACAGATAGATACACCGTGGCTAACATATGAAACCAAAGGCACAACACTGCCCAGCTGCAGATGACCCTGCAGATTGGGATTCCTCATATACATGGAACTGACATGGCAGGTATTACGACATGTACGACAGGCATATCCAGAGAAACACTGTTAAACCAACATTACTCCAAATGCAGAATAGCAGCACTTACAGTCTGTAGTTAGGTCAGGCACACCCCCCTCCTGTTTGTTGCCCTCTTTCCACAGTGTATGTTGTTAGAGGTAAATCCCCAATCCATCTAAGATGCTGTTTGCCAAACAACAGATCTAGTTCCTGCTCACAGTGACTGAAAAGGGCCAACACCACCATGATGTTCTTAGGTATTGGAGTGTGTTTACATGCAATTGGCTATGGGAATGTTACCACAGATGTTCCACATGCAATCAGCTAGGGGAGGGCTGCAATTCATGCAGAAGCCATCAGCTGATCACGAGCATCAATTAAAATACAAAGCAGGTGTGGATCTCCACATCCACCAGAGAGGGAGTGGGGGAGGCAGACAGAGGCAAATATATGTCAGGGAGGGGTGGGAGAGTAAAACTGAAGCATGCTTGTGTCACACACCTACCAGCACACGGCATCAAACCCCTGGCAACTATGTAGTGCTATCACAGTTTGATGCAGTTATTGGACACGCCACATGGGTTACCTGCTATGGAACACTCAGAACATATATGTGATGGTGAGTGACATCTGCAATAGGGATATGTTAGATATATGGTAGGTGACATACACGTGCCTGTTTGCATGAACAGATGCCAGCATCAGCACAGGCACACTCACACAGGGACACACACACATTGACACACTTGACAGGGCCAGGAGTACAACTCATTACTAGTGAGATTGCCACAACACATCAATGTGCAAGTATCATATGCACCACATGGGTCATACAGAGGTCGTATAGGCAAAGAGTATGAGGAGGTGTCAGACATCCGACAGCATGCTTCAGTATGCCCTGGGGGGTTGTAGTGAGTGTGAATGTGGACATACTCACCAATCAATACACACACGAACACACAGGGATTCCAGTTCTGACATGCATGGGTGCATGTCTGCATGGGTGTGTGGTGGTCAACTGTGCCAGCAGGCTGTACAAGGGTAGGCGATGGGTATACCTTGGCATCAGGCCACATGACAATGGTCTGCATTGTGGCTCAGGCCTGTAGTTTATGTATTTGCCCACACAGGTGGGTATTGCATCCCCCATCCAGTCACCTGGGTGACTATTCTGTGTGGCCAATGCTGTGCATCACTTGCCATGTATGTGTTCCTTAGTCTATGACATGGATGGTGTCTGGGATGTGCACACCTCCCACATGCATGTACAGTGATATGTGGAACTGTACCTGGGGTGTTTGGCCAATGTTGTGAATACAGATTATCATCAGATGTGCCAGTCTTGCCCACCTATGGCAGGAACTGGTAATGGGCAACAGGTTTACCCTGCACCTACATTAATAGCATGCTAACAGCATTTCCTGATGTCAGTGTCATCTGTCCATACGGGGCATGTTGTCAGGCATGGTATGTCCATTGTGAGTCACATGTGAAGGCACCACAGGTGGTGCAGGTGTCCACTGGAGTACATGGTGAAGGTGCACTGTCTGCATGTAAGTGCATATTGGACAGATGGGCAGGGTGACATGCTCTCTGTAGCCTACTGCTATCACTGCATAGATACAATTAGTGGTTAATATGCAGTGTACTACCCACATATTGACTGTTGCCTAGGCATGTGTGTGCGTATGACACATGGGTTGAGAGTGTGTTCTGGGTAATAGTGGGGTTGCTAACTGTGATTGGCTGGCCTTGATGTCACATGTATGTGTATGGCTCTGCACCCCAGCCTCTCAGCTGATTTACATCTGTTATTCCTGTGTGGTTGTCATTGTGATATATAGTAGGGTCAACATAAAAGAAATAAGCAAAACCATCTCTACATTCCCCACAGGTGTCACACACTCACCCCCACCTCTACACAAGTTACAAATTACAAACACACACACCTGTCATGTCTGGGAATAGAACCTCTAACTAACTAGTTTATTACATTACAGCACTATGCAGTTACAGCATGCACCATGGACATTACTGGAGTGCTTCTTCCCCAAAGGTGTATTTCACAATGAATGACATCAGCAGGATTACCAAACTAGGGCATTTCAACTGTACTGCGAGTGACTAGCCTAAAATGCATTGCTTCCTACACAGACAGTGAGACACACACAAAACATCCACAACTGACATGTGTGGGTATAAAACCCCTGACCAAGGTCTATATCACACTACAGCATAGAGCTGTTATAGGACACACCACAGAGATTATTCAAGAAATCCTTCCCCAAAGGTGTATTTCACAATGAATGACATCAGCAGGATTACCAAACTAGGGCATTTCAACTGTACTACGAGAGACTAGCCTAAAATGCATTGCTCCCTACTCAGACAGGGAGAAACACACAAAACATCCACTACTGACATGTGTGGGTATAGAACCCCTGACCAAGCCCTGTATCGCACTATAACATGGAGCAGTTATAGGATGCACCACAGTGATTACTAAGGAACGTGTTCCCCAAAGTTGTATGTCACAATGAGTAACATCAGCAGGATTGCCAAAGTAGGGCATTTGAAATGTACTGCAAGTGAGCAGCCTATAATACATTGCTCCATACACAGACATTGAAACACACACAAAACATCCAGAACTGCCATGGGTGAAGATGGAACTCTACCACAGTTCTTAATCACACTACAGCAGTATGCAGTTAGAGGACACACTACAGAGATTACTGAGCTACAACCTTCCCAGAGGTGTATTTCTAGGTGCACGATATCAGCAGCCTTGCCAAAGTTGAGTATATGAATTCTAAGGAGTGTGAGTACCTTCAAAAGCATTGTTCTCTACTCCGTCAGAGACACAAATTCACACACACACAGTTGCCAAGTCTGGGGTTGGAATATCTACCTAACTACATTATCACGCTACAGCAGTACACAGTTACAGGATGCACTACAGAGATTATTGGGCTACAGCCTTCCCAGAGGTGTATGTCTAGGTGAGTGACATCAGCAGCCTTGCCAAAGTTGAGTATATGATTTGTACAGAGTGTGAGTAGCCTAAAAAGCATTTCTTTCTACTCAGTCAGGCACACACCCACACAGTCGCCAAGTCTGGGGTTAGAACATCGACCTAACTACTTCATCACACTACAGCAGTATACAGTTACAGGATGCACTACAGAGATCACTGGACTATGACTTTCCCAGAGATGTATTTCTAGGTGAGTGACATTAGCAGCCTTGCCAAAGTTGAGTATATGAATTGTACGGAGTGTGAGAAGCCTAAAAAGCATTTCTCTCAACACAGTCAGACACGCATACAAACACACACTCACACAATTGCCAAGTCTGGGGTTAGAACTACTATCTAACTAGTTTATCACTACAGCAGTACCCAGTTATGGGACGCCCCATGGAGATTACTGAGCTACAGCTCTCCCAAAGGTGTATTTCACATTGGATGACCTCAGCAGGCTTGTCATAATACTGCTATGGGGAGGACGGTGTGTGCATGGGCATTAACCCATTCATGTAAGGGTTGACATGCCACATGCGGGCACACATGGGGTCATATGTCACAGGTACGTGTATACGGCTACTAGATGACTACTTCCTTGCACAGTCATGTTGCACAGCTGGCACATGCACCACATAGTCTGTTATGATGACAGATACTGCACCACATAGTCTGTCATGCTGACAGATACTGGTGGCTAGTATCTGCAGTGAGTGACATCTGCATCTCATGTGTTTGGGGCCCTTTGGCTGTGTGCTGGATGGAACAGCCCCAGATGACTCCTTGTCATGGTCAACCTCTTCCACACATCTATGTCCATCTACCTTTGGCTTATTATAGTGTGTTGTCCTTACATATATGACTGTATTCCTATCTACTGTGTGTACAAGGCAGGAGTAGTGCATATTGACATGTGTTTGCACTAAGAACTGTGACTGCCAGATATGTCTGGTCCACTGGTGTTTGCAGACATGGCCTTCATGTGTTTAAGTGTGTGAGCATGCCCAGTATGACCTTTCAGTATGTTGTTGACTGACATTGCCTTCATTCCTCCAAGTGTGTGAGCATGCCCAGTATGGCCATCTGTATTGCATGTATGGATCAAGTCCAGGTAGTTTGTACTGCGGTCCTGACCTTTGTGTTGTACACTGACAGGTAGCATGCTGTGTCTGTAGGGTATCCATCGGTCATTTGGCATTGACTCTTTCTACATTTCCGCATAGCGGGGTGGGACACCTGACTGTTTCTACATTTCTACTCAGGTTTGTGGGGGGCCACACCTGACTGTTACGATATTTATATGTAGGATGGGGGGGTACACCTGCCTATTTCTACATTTCTACACAGGATTGGGGGGGCACACCTGATTGTTACTATATTTCTATGTAGGATGGGGGGAGGGCACACCTGACTATTTCTTTATTTCTACAAAGGAGTGGGGGGGGGGCACACCTGACTGTTACTATAAGTGCACGTAGGATGGGGGGGCACACCTGACACTTGTACACATTTGCTAAGACTGTATTGGTATGTTGGGTACTCCATTTCAGTCTGTAGTCTTACCTATCGTGCTGGCTAGAGGCATACCAGTGTACTACAGATCTTAGCTTTAATTACCTACATATTAGTTTCTGACCTCCTAGCCTTCACAACTTACATCCAATTGCCTGGCCTGCTGTAGTCTGTCTGTGTAGGCCTGGGGGAAGGGTTACCCATAGGGCTCATTTAGAGGCCATAGTACAGCATTTGTTTGTGTTTGTCTACACCTATCCTGTTGGCTGTAACTGTTGTTGGGTTTTGACCCTCCAACTGGCATGTCTGAGTCACCTAACTTGTGGGTGTCCCAGTATTGAGACTGGTGCTGCAGGGCTGCCTATGTCAGATGCACATAGTATACTCCCTATACATGGTTGAGCACAGGTAGTGTCATGTTTGGCATCCTTTTTACTGTATGTGTGAGTCAGAGAGAGGTGTTATTCTCTTGGTCCCTACTGTGTCAGTGCATGTGCTATGCGTTGCCTCTTTGCCAAGGCCAAGGCATATTGTGCATGCCTCCTTCTGCCTACTGGGGCAGGCTCAGGTTGTTCCTCCTCCAAGTCACTCTGTGCCTGTGCAGGCCTTGGCAATGGTGGGGGGCTGTGTGGCCCTGCCTCATGCTGTTCCTGCTGCAGCTGTTTCCACAGAATCATATTGTGTAGCATGGCACATACAAGGACAATTTGGGTACGTGTAGTTGCTGAGTACTGCAAGGCTCCACCGGATGTGTCCAGGCACCAGAACCGTGACTTGAGCATCCCAAACACATGCTCTGTTATGATTCATGTTTGTGCATGTGTCTCATTATGGAGTTTTTGTTCAGGTGTGTTCTGATGGGTGTCATCAGCCATGGCTCCAGTGCGTATCTAGCATCCCCGCTAGGTGACTGTGTGGGGTGTCCTCATTGGCAAATCTCTGGTACAGCTGCGTCAGATGCCAGATGTGGGAACTGTGGTAGCTTCCAGGGCAGCCAGCACACACATTCATTATTATGCCCTGGGCATCGCACATGACCTGGCAGTTGATGGAGGGGAAACCCTTGCAGTTGATGTAGACCATACCCCGTTCACCAGGTGGTGCTTTGATGTGTATGTGCGTACAGTCTATTGCACCCACTACTTCAGGGTATTCTGCTATTTGATGGAAGAGACGCATATTGCTGGCCAACACCTCACGGGTAATGAGGAAATAACCGTGCTCACTGACATGTGATGACATCGCATCCAGGAACTGGTGGAGCACCCTGGATGCTGATGCCTGTGAAATCCCCATCATATCCCCAGTTGGTCTTTGGAAGTTACCTGTAGCTAGTGTTCTTAGGCCTACACATACATTGTTATCCATTGGGATGGGTTCCCCTCTGTTAGTTCTGTGTGTGAGGTGTGGCCAGCACAGCTCAACAATTTGCTGTAGGAGGTCCCTGTCCACCCTATAGCGCTCCACTATCTCCAAGCTCATGTAGCCCTTGGTAGGTTACCCTGCGTCTGTACACTCTTCTCCGTCTCCTCACTGTGGGTTGCTCAGCAGCATTCACATCCTCACCACCCTCAGCCTCTTGCACATGCTAGTTTATGATAGCAAAAGCAGCCCCTAACATTTTTTCTCTTGCTTTTGTTTGTAAAATTTCCCTGTTCGTATACACCGGTGGTGCAGAGTTTTTGGGAAAAACAAGGGAGGAAGGTGTTTGCATAGTTTATAATGGTGTGCTGGGCTGGTCTGCTGCCTGTGTAATTGGCTGATTCTGATACATTTCACCTGCCAGCTAAGCTAGTTTTCCTTGATTACCTTCCTACTGCTATTTTCCCTTCCTATTGCCTTCCCGTTTAAGCCCGGGGGCACGCCGTGCAAACACAGTGCTCAGATGTGAACGGAGCTGCTATTTCCTATTTTCTTTTTTTTTTATACCTGGTGCATGCCGCGCAAGTACGCGTATGCACTGTAAGCACGTTTTACAGGATTTTGGCTTGTTCTACCTGTGTACACCATGATTTTCTTGGTGTAAGATAAGACAGCCCTAGACACGCCCCCTGCCTTAGCTTAGCTTAGATAAGGGCAAACGTGCGCCACAGTGCTCCAATTAGCTTACAGCATGCCTGACACACACCCTTCTGATGTTAGCTATGTCTAGGGCTTACACTCATGGTTTTCCTAGTCCTACACTCTTGGGTGCAGGTTTGCACTGACAGGGAATCGGGGATTCTCTATCCTTCCCCTCATTTGCATAAGATTGCCTGCTAATGCTTATTTACATCTCCCACACTGAGCCACCCCTCTTAGCAACCATTATTCACTGGCCAGGTTGTCTTCTGCCTGCCATTGACTTGCATGGCAGAATACTGCTTTTAGTTGGAATGCTTATTTTAGTTTTATTTTATTATTTTCCCCCAATCCCATTTGCGCACCGCTGCCCTATGCTTAACAGCCGAGATCGTCAAAAAAAAATAAAAGTTGTTTTTTTAATTTTTTAAACAGTTTGCAATGCCAATGGCCTTCTACTTGGCCATTGGCATTCTTCTTCAATGATATGCAGTCTTTATTTGAAGCTGTCATAGCTCCGTTTTGTAGTTTGCAGAACTGTACTCGGTTACTAACCAAATACATTTCTGCAGACTGCACTCGTCCTGCATGGACAGCTGCCAACTTCCTGGATTGCAAATTACCCTTATTTGCATGGTTTTCACCTGCAAGTGAGGGTAATTTGCATGCAGGAGCTAGGTCCATGCAGGATTAGTCTAAGAGCTCACGTGCACGTCCCGGGAGCTCGTTCCTGGATCGCACGTCGGCCATATTGCCGAAAATAGCTCTTAGACTAATCCTGCACACAATAAATGACTTCGTAAATCTGGGGGAATATTATATGAAAATAAAAAATTATATGAGCAAAAAAAAAAGATTTGGCCACCTAAATATAAATTGCTATTAGTGGCAAAATCGGAACACTTTAAAAAAAAAAAAATAAACAAAATGTCTATAAATGAGAGCCGACAAAAGTTCTTTTGGAAGAGCACTCCCAGAGATATTATTTACTTTGTGTCAGAATTGTCTGGTAGAGTATAGCAGCATGTGTTTATTTTTAGATGTGAGGTATTTGGCTATGTGCCTACAAATTGCTTAATTATAATTAATTATATTTCATAATTTGCTGTAATTTTCAATTTTTTTTGGTTTAGGGATCGTTTTTTTCCAGGCTTCATTTTGGGACTGCATTAAGGTTTTGAATTCTTTGGTGGGACATTCAGTCCTGGTATGTTTACATATTCTGGAGACTGTGAGAAAAAGTCTTTTGAAGAGTGAAAATGATGTGTAAGGTTATATTAAAGTTTTCTTTGAATAAGTCATGAAGTTCGACATCAGTGTTCTTCAAGATGTAAAAATATAAGAAATGTACCTGATGTAGACACATCTTTATCAGATAAATGATTATCAGCTAGGTTAGAGATGACCTATTTAAGTTTATTAAGTTTAGTTCTCCTAGATAAGAATTTTGATCTACTAGTATGCAATTAAATATTTTATTACATTTATCCTCAGACACTTTAGTTTTAATGTCCAAAATGCTTTTAAGATGCTGTTGGAGCTTTTCTGTAAAGGTTTTATTACCTTTATTATTATCTAAAGTAGGGACATTTATTAGGTTTAACAGATCAATAATAGCAAGGTATTTAACATACTAATCTTTTCTTAAGGTATATGCCAGAGTGTACAGCTTAGTATTAAGCATACATTTAAAAGTATCTCATAAAGTACTAAGGCTGCAATAAGAATTGAAATGCACTAACTACAGATCTTCCCAAGAACTGTAACTCCAGTCTCCAGTGAGCATTAGGAAGGTTCAAGCAAGAAATATTTAACTGCCATGTAGTCAGACAGTGACCTGACTAATGCAATGGAACCGATCTAAAATCTAAACAGTTACGAACATGACCCTTTGAGATATATATATATATATATATATATATATATATATATATATATATATATATATAATATATATATTATATGTAAATCTCATGAATTCTAACCCATATATCATGCAATCTGGAATAATGTATAATGGATATGATTTGGAAACTCAAGAAAACTAAGTTTATCATACCAATATTATCAACAAAATCAGTTATACACCTGACAACAGGTGAAGATGTAAAATGCAAGGGTGTAGCCCGGCATAATCTTTGTACTCTACTGAGTACATTTTTTTTTTCTGAGCATCATATCTACATGACTTTTTTTAGGTCATATTATTACAACTGCTCAAGAGGATGACTTTAACAACAGGTGCAATAGTTTTAATCTAAAAACAATCCCCCCTGATTCTCTATTCCCTGCATGGCATACATGATTAGTGCAGGAGCTCTGACAGGCAATATGTCTGCCATGCAATCCAGGAACAGCCTGCAGGGGCGTGCACGAGAGCTCCTGCACTAATCATACACGGACTAAGCCCTGGTATGCAAATCACCTAATTTCCAGGAAAAATCCATGCAAATGAGGTGATTTTGCAATCCAGGAAGCTTGCAATAGTCCGTGCAAGACGATTGCTATCTGCAGAAATGTACTCGGTTAGTAACTGAGTACATTTCTGCAAAATATGAAACGGAGCTATGACAGCTCCAAATAATGGCTGCATATCATTGAGGAAGCATGCCAATGGCAAAGTATAAGGCCATAGGCATTGCAAACTGTTTAAAAAATTAAAAAATCAACTTTTATTTTTTTTTTGCAGATCGCAGCTGTTTAAGCATAGGGCAGCAGCGCGCAAATGGGATCGGGGGAAAATAATAAAATAAACTTAAAATAAGCATTCTAACTAAAATCAGTATACTGTCATGCAAGTCAATGGCAGGCAGAAGATAACCTGGCCAATGAGTAATGGTTGCTAAGAGGGGAGGCTCAGTGCGAGACATGTAACTATGCATTAGCAGACAATCCTATGCAAATGAAGGGAAGGATAGTGAATCCCAGTTTTCCCCAGCATGCTAGTCAGGTCCCAACAGTGTAAGAGTATGAATAGCTGGGTGCAAGACTAGGATATAGGTGACATCATGGGTGCGTGTGTCAGGCATACTGTAAGCGGATTGGAGCCCTGTGTCTTGGGATTGCTCCTAGGTTAGCTGTGCTAAGCTAGGGGGTGTGTCTAAACCTGTCTAGCACTCTTTACAAAGCCGAAGTGGGTGTGTGCGCCACGCACCAGGTTTTAAAGGAAGAAAAAAAAAGTTAAACCAAGAAATAGCAGCAGTGTGCACATTTGAGCACTCTGTTTGTGCGGCATGCACCCGGGCTTAAACAGGAAGGCAATGGGAAGGGAAAACAGCAGTAGGAAGGTAATCAAGGAGAACTAGCTTAGCTGGCAAGTGAAATGTATCAGAATCAGCCAATTACACAGGCAGCAGACCAGCCCATCCCAGCCCAGAACACTACTATAAACTAAGCAAACACCTTCCCCACTGGTTATTCCCACACTCTACACCACCGGTGTATACAATCTGGGAAATTTTAACAAATAAACCTACAAAATGAGAAGGACTGCAGCAGGCAACATAGAACAACATGTGCAAGAGGCTGAGGATGGTGAGGATGTGAATGCTGCCGATCAACCCACAGTGAGGTGATGAGAAGAGTGTACAGACCCAGGGTAACCTACCAGGGGCTACATGAACTGAAGATAGTGGAGTGCTATAGGGTGGACAGAGACCTCCTACAGAAAATTGTTGAGTTGTGCCGGCCACACCTCACACACCAAATTGACTGAGGGGATCCCATCCCAGTGGATACCAAGGTATGTGTAGGCCTAGGAATACTAGCCACAGGTACCTCCCAAAGCACAACTGGGGATATCATGGGGATCTCACAGGCATCAGCATCCAGAGTATTCCACCAGTTCCTGGATGCCATGTCAGCACATGCCAATGAGCACATATATTTCCTCAATACACGTGAGGTGTTGACCAGCAATATGCGTCTCTTCCACCAAATAGAAGAATACTCTGGGGTAGTGGGTGCTATAGACTGCACGCACATATGCATCAAAGTACCACCCGGTGAGCAGGACAGGGCCTACATCAACTGCAGGGGCATCCCATCCATCAACTGCCAGGTCGTATCTGATGCCCGGGGAATTATAATGAATGTGTGTGCTGGCTGCCCTGCAAGCTATGCCGATTCACACATATGGCATCTGATGCAGCTGTACCAGAGATTTGCCAGTGTGGTCATCCCCTACGGTCACCTAGTGGAGGATGATGGGTACACTCTGGAGCCGTGGCTGATGACATCCTTCAGAAATGCACACACACTTGAACAACAATGCCATAATGAGGCACACGCACAGGCCAGACATATAATAGATAGTGTGTTTGGGATGCTCAGGTCATGGTTCAGGTATCTGGACACATCCGGTGGAGCCTTGCAGCATTCACCAGGTACATATACCCAAATTGTTATAGTATGTGCTATGCTACACAATATGATCCTGTGGAAACAGCTGCAGAAGGAACAGCATGGGGCAGGGCCACACAGTCCCCCACCAGTGCCAAGGCCTGCACAGGCACAGAGCGACTCGGAGGAGGAACAACCTGAGCCTGCCCCAGTAGGCAGAAGGAGGCATGCCTAGTATGCCCTGGCCTTGGCAAAGAGGCAACGCATATCACATGCACTGACACAGTAGGGACCCAGGGAATGACACCTCTCTCTGACTCGGCATACAGTAAAAGGGATGCCAAACATGAAAACAACCTGTGCTCAACCATGTATAGGGAGTGGACTATGTGCATCAGACATAGGCAGCCCTCCAGCACCATCCACAAGTCTGGCACACCCTCCAGGTAAGTCAATCAACCTACCAATTGCCAAATGGAGTAGAATGTGTTGTTACCTGTAGCTATGATATGGATGTGAGCATGCAAGGGAATTGGGTGGCCGAATGTTATGTCAGCAGACAGTAGACACCCATAGTGGCACCATGACATCTGTAACACGTACTGGAGTCACCATAGTAGTCAGTACTACACAGGGTGACAAAACCCACTGCAGAAAATGGGCTGAGCGACATGTGTCCATAAGACCCACACATGCCACTCAGGAAGGTTCACATACCCAACAACAGTCCCAGCCAGCAGGACAGGTGTAGACAAACCCAAACAGAGCCTGTGCCATGGCCCCAGAATGATGGCTATGGTTAACCTCCCCCAGGCCTACACAGACAGACGACAGCAGGGCAGGCAGTGGGATATTAGTTCTGAAGGGTAGGAAGTCAGACAATAATATGTAGGGCAACCAAAGGCACGATCTGTAGTACACTGGTATGCCTCTAGTCAGCATGATAATTAGCAATACAGAATGAAATGGAGTACCTGACATACCAGAACAGTCATAGCAAATGTGTACAAGTGTCATGTGTGCCCCCCACATCCTACATAGTAATGTAATAACAGTCAGGTGTGCCCCCACCACTTCTCTGTAGAAATGTAGAAACAGTCAGGTGTGTGTGTGTGTGTGTGCCCCCTCCCCCCCCGCTATGCAGAAATGTCACAACAGTCAAAGCCAAATGATCGATGGATACCCTGCAGAGACAACACAAAGGTCAGCACTACAGCACAAACTACCTGGACACAATCCACAAATTCAATACAGATGGCCATACTGGGCATGCTCACACACAGAGGAATGAAGGCAATGTCAGTCCACAACATACTGAAAGGTCATATTGGCATGCCGACACACTTAAACACATGAAGGCCATGACTGCAAACACCAGTGGACCAGACATATCTGGCAGTTGCAGTTGTTAGTGCAGACACTTGTCAGTATGCACAACTCATGCCTTGCACACACAGTGGATAGGAATACAGACATATATGTCAGGACAACGCACTAATATAAGCCAGATGTACATAGATGTGTGGAAGAGGGTCACTGTGACAAGGAGCCATCCAGGCCTGTCCCACCCAGCACACAGCCAAAGGGCCCCAAACACATGAGATGCAGATGTCACCCACTGCAGCTACTAGCCACCAGTATCTGTCAGCATTACCGACTATGTGGTGCATGTGACAGCTGTGCAACATGACTGTACAAGGAAGTAGTCATCTAGTAGCTGTATACATGTACCTGTGACATATGACCCCGTGTGTGCCCGCATGTGGCGTGTCAACCCCTAGATGAATGGATTATGGCCCATGCACACACCACCCTCCCCATAGCCCTACTATGATGAGCCTGCTGAGGTAATCCAATGTGAAATACACCTTTGGGAGAACTGTAGCCCAGTAATCTCTGTAGCATGTCCTGTATCTGTGTACTGCTGTGGTGTGATAAAGTAGTTAGGTAGGTATTCTAACCCCAGACTTAGCAAGTGTATGTGTGTGTGTGTGTATGTGTGTGTGTGTGTGTGTGTGTGTGTGTGTGTGTGTGTGTGTGTGTGTGTGTTTGTCTGTCTCTGACTGAGTAGAGAACAATGCTTTTTAGAGTACTCACACTCCTTACAAGTCATATACTCAACTTTGGCAAGGCTGCTGATGTCACCCACCTAGAAATACACCTCTGGGAAAGCTGTAGCCCAGTAATCTCCATAGCATGTACTGTAACTGCATACTGCTGTAGTGTGATAAAGTAGTTAGGTAGGTGTTTTAACCCCAGAGCTGGTAGCTGTGTGTGTGTGTGTGTGTGTGTGTGTGTGTGTGTGTGTGTGTGTGTGTGTGTCTGACTGAATAAAAAACAATGTTTTTTAGAGTACTCACACTCCTTACATGTCATATACTCAACTTTGGCAAGGCTGCTGATGTTACCCATCTAGAAGTACACCTCTGGGAAGATTGCAGCCCATTAATCTCTGTAGCATGTCCTGTAACTGCATACTGCTGTAGTGGGATAAAGTAGTTAAGTAGGTATTCTAACCTCAGACTTGGTAACTGTGTGTGGTTGTCTGTTTCTGACTGAGTAGCGAGCAATGCTTTTTTAGAGTACTCACACTTCTTTCAAGTCATATACTCAACTTTGGCAAGGCTGCTGATGTCACCCACCTAGAAATACACCTCTGGGAAAGCTGTAGCCCAGTAATCTCCATAGCATGTACTGTAACTGCATACTGCTGTAGTGTGATAAAGTAGTTAGGTAGGTGTTTTAACCCCAGAGCTGGTAGCTGTGTGTGTGTGTGCATGTCTGACTGAATAAAGAACAATGTTTTTTAGAGTACTCACACTGCTTACATGTCATATACTCAACTTTGGCAAGGCTGCTGATGTTACCCACCTAGAAGTACACCTTTGGGAAGATTGCAGCCCATTAATCTCTGTAGCATGTCCTGTAACTGCATACTGCTGTAGTGGGATAAAGTAGTTAAGTAGGTATTCTAACCTCAGACTTGGTAACTGTGTGTGGTTGTCTGTTTCTGACTGAGTAGCGAGCAATGCTTTTTTAGAGTACCCCCACTCCTTTACAAGTCATATACTCAACTTTGGTAAGGCTGCTGATGTCATCCACCTAGAAATACACCTCTGGGAAGATTGTAACCCAGTAATTTCCGTAGCATGTCCTGTAACTGCGCACTGCTGTAGTGTGATAAAGTAGTTCAGTATGTGTTCTAATCCTAGACTTGACAATGGTGTGTCTGTCTGACTGAATAAAGGGCAATGCTTTTTAGGGTACTCACACTCCTTACAATTCATATACTCAACTTTGGCAAGGCTGCTGATGTCACCCACCTAGAAATACACCTCTGGGAACATTGTAGCCCAGTAATCTCTGCAGCGTGTCCAGTAACTGCGTACTGCTGGAGTGTGATTTAGAATTGTGGTAGGGTCCCATCCCCAACCATGGCAGTTTTGGATGTTTTGTGTGTGTTTCAATGTCTGTGTACAGAGCAATGCATTATAGGCTAGTCACCCACAGTACATCTGAAGCACCCTACTTTGGCAATTCTGCCAATGTCATTCCTTGTGAAATACACCTTTGGGGAGTGAGCTTTCTAGTAATCCCCATGGTGCATCCTGTAGCAGCTCCATGCTATAGTGTGATATATACCTTGGTCATAGGTTCTATACCCACACATATTGGTTGTGTATATTTTGTGTGACTCACTGTCTGTGTAGGGAGCAATGCATTTTAGGCTACTCACTCGCAGTACATTTGAAATGCCCTACTTTGGTAATCCTGCTGATGTCACTCCTTGTGAAATCTACCTTTGGAGAAGAAGGTTTCTAGTAATCCCCATGGTGTGTCCTTTAACAGCTCCATGCTGTAATGTGTTATATACCTTGGTCATGGGTTCTTTACCCACACATATCAGTTGTGGATGTTTTGTGTGTGTCTCACTGTCTGTGTAGGGAGCAATGCATTTCAGGCTACTAACTCGCATTACATTTTAAATGCCCTACTTTGGTAATCCTGCTGATGTCACTCCTTGTGAAATACACCTTTGGGAAAAAAATTCTTTAGTAATCCCTCTGGTGCATCCTGTAACAGCTCCCTGCTGTAGTATGATATATACCTTGGTCATGGGTTCCATGCCCACACGTCAGTAGTGGATGTTTTGTGTGTGCCTCACTGTCTGTGTAGGGAACAATGTATTTTAGGCTACTCACTCGCAGTACATTTGAAATGCCCTGCGTTGGTAATCCTGCTGATGTTGTTCATTGTGAAATACACCTTTGGGAAAAGAATATCCCAGTAATGTCCATGGTGTGTACTATAACTGCGTAGTGCTGTAGTGTACTACACTAGTTAGATAGGGGTTCCACTCCCGCACATGACAGGTGTGTTTGTAACTTGTATTCTGTGTAGAGGTGGCTGTGAGTGTGTGGCCAATGTGAAGCAGATTTTGCATATTTCTTATATGGTGGCCCTACGATATATCACATCAAGCGTACTGGGATAACAGATGTAAAATAGCTGAGAGGCTGGGGTGCAAAGCCATACCCATACATGTGACATCAAGGCCAGGCAATCACAGTTAGCAACCCCAGTATTACCCAGAGCACACTCTTAAGCCATGTCTCATACACACACATGCCTAGGCAACAGCCAATATATGGGTGGTACACTGCATATTGGCCACCGATAGTAACTATGGAGTGATGGCAGTGGGTTGCAGAGGGCATGTCACCCTGCCCATCTGTCCAATATGCACATACATGCAGACAGTGCACCTCCTCCATGTTCCCCAATGGACACCTGCACCACCTGTGGTGCCTTCACATGTGACCCACAATGGACATACCATGCCTAACAACATGCCCTGTATGGGCAGATGCCACTGACACCAGAGAATGATGTTAGCATGCTATCAATGTAGGTGCAGGGTATACCTGCTGCCCATTACCAGTCCCTGCCACAGGTGGGCAAGACTGGCACATCTGATCATAATCTGTGTTCACAACATGGGCCAGACACCCCGCGTACAGTTCCACATGTCACTGTACATGCATATGGGAGGTGTGCACATCCTGGACACCATCCATGTCATGGAGTAAGGAATACATACATGGCAGGGGATACACAGCATTGGCCACACACAATAGCCACCCAGGTGACTGGATGGGGATACAATACCCAGCTGTGTGGGCAAATGCAGAAATGACAGCCCTGAGTCGCAATGCAGACCATTGCCATGTGGCCTGATGCCAAGGTATACCCATCACCTACCCTTGTATAGCCTGCTGGCACAGTTGACCACCACACACCCATGCAGATATGCACCCATGCATGTCAGTACTGGCACCCAGTGTGTTCATGTGTGTGTTGTATGGTGCATATGTCCACATCCACACTCACTACAACCCCCACTGGGCATACTGAAGTGTGCTGTCTGATGTCTGACACCTCCTCATAATCTTTACCTATACGACCTCCATATGACCCATGTGGTGCATATGATACTTGCACATGGTTATGTTGTGGCAATCCCACTAGTGATGAGTTGCACTCCTGGCCCTGCCAAGTGTGTCAATGTGTGTGCGTCCCTGTGTGAGTGCGCCTGTGTTGACACTGGCACCTGTTCATGCAGATAGGCACTTGTATGACACTTACTATATGTCTACCATATCCCTGTTGCAGATGTCACTCACCATCACATATATGTTCTGAGTGCTCCACAGCAGATAACCTATGTGGCGCATCCAATAACTGCATCGAACTGTGATAGCACTACATAGTTGTCAGAGGTTTGATACCTTGTGCTGGTAGGTGTGTGACACAAACATGCTTCAGTTTTACACTTCAACCCCTCACTGACATGTATTTGCCTCTGTCTGCCTCCCCCACTCCCTCTCTGGTGGATGAGGAGACCAACACTTGCTTTGCTTAGGCAGCAGCATGTGTATTTTAAGTGATGCTCATGACCAGCTGATGGCCTCTGCATGAATTGCAGCCCTCCCCTAGCTGATTGCATATGGAACAGCTGTGGTAACATTCCCATAGCCAATTGCATGGAAACACACTCCAATATCTAGGAATATCATGATGGTGTTGGCCCTTTTCATTCACTGTGAGCAGGAACTAGATCTGTTGTTTGGCAAACAGCATCTCAGATGGATTGGGGATGTATATCTTACAACATACACTGTGGAAAGAGGGCAACAATCACGAGGGGGATGTGCATGACCTGACTAAAGACTATAAGTGCTGCTATACTGCATTTGGAGTAATGTTGGTTTAACAGTGTTTGCCTGAATATGCCTGTCATACATGTCACAATACCTGCCATATCAGTTCCATGTAAATGAGGAATCCCCATCTGCAGGGTTATCTGCAGACTGGGCAGTGTTGTGCCTTTGGTTTCATGTGTTAGCCATGGAGCATCTATCTGTGGAATGCAGAAGGTAGTGTGAGGATTGTAGTCTGTAGATGGTGAAGGCCGTGACAGTTACTGACTTCATATCCCTCATAGGATATAGGTTGCAACAAACCCTGTTACAATGGTAAATTTATGAGGGTATCACAGCAACATGCTTATATTGGCCCTGTGTATGTGCTGTCAGCCACACCTCTGTCATTTGTACATATGTCATGCATGAAGTGGTGCATATGTGCTGTACACCATAAATAGTGTCATCATATCTGATAACAAGCCAGTGATATATCTGATTGCTACACATTATGTACAGTAGAGATCATATTTCATGACATAACCTGGACATTCTGAGGATGTTTGTACAGTACTGAGGTCTGTGTAGTGATGGTGTATGTCGGCACTGTGTGTATTGTTAATATGTACTGTAGCCTGTGTACAGACTGTGGTAGATGTCATTGTTCTAGTTCCCCTTCTATCTCATGTTACCTGCTGCCCCACAGTATGGTACCATTTTGGCGTACATGTTTGTAGGGCCATACACACACATGTCCCATACCACAGACAGCCATCAGACCAAACTGTGTAGCAGCCCAGTATATGTAGGGTCATTCTGTGAGTGGCACATATGAGGATGGTGTAGAACAGATAGTCCATATACTGAAATATTATCCTAGCTTACCATATGTGGCTGTGGCTGTGTTCACATTGGTTGTGGTTATGCACTTTCACACAGGTGTATCTTACCCTGTGGTGTGACATGCCTGTTGATCCTGCTATATATGCAGGTACATGTGCATTCCCCCATAGGAGATGTAGGCCACTGTTGAGCCAGTCTGTCTGTAGCCTGCACAGTGCATTGTTATATGCCTAGCAACTTAGTGTACTTACCCAGTGAGATGTCATGTGCAGACACTTGCCAGATGTACTGCTGCCGGGCCTCCCTTAACAGTCATGTAGGCCAGACAGAGCAGTGGGATGCTGCACAGATGTATGTCAATATCTAGTGGGTAGTATGTGTCTATGGCACCCCTGTACCAGCAGTCATTCTGTGTCAGGCCAAACAGGAGTGTGTGGCTGTAAAACCGATAGTGGCAAATGTATACCAGTTGTTATTTGTTATACCCATCTGCATGGCTGTCTACATCCATATTGTCAGGTCTGGTACACATGTTGTGCACCAAGGGATTATGTGTATACCTCTGGACTGTACAGGATGTGTCCAAAGTTCCACATATATTGGCCAATATCTCTGCTGCACTCCACAGGGGCATTACATGCGAGTGGTGGTACTTTATAATGATTTCCTTAGGATGTCTGTCAGTAGCCAATGGCACACATGTTATAAACAAATGTCACCTTCCACACACACCATGTCTGTGAAGACAATCCCAATGACAGTAGCAATAGTCTACTAATATACCTGCTATACATACCTGACATTCCCTTGCACTATGACTTTGGGACTATAGGGGCTGGGGTAGGGCTACACTCCATGTCCAGGACATATGGTGGAAATATATGTACATATACTTATCCAGATAGCCATATATATATGATTACACATGTGTACTACTTCCAATTACCACTGTCATGGCAACCACCCACTATAAATCCCTACAGCACGTGGGCATGGTCCCTTTACATTTCCTGTGTAATGGACATCCTTCCTGTATGTGGGCATCAGTGTTACAGACATCAGGTAGCAATTCCTCTTACAGGAGAACCTGCACACTCATGGTGGCCACATATCTATAGGCAGATCAGGAACTATAGACAGACTGTGAGTAGAGTAGTGTTATGGTTTGTATAGTACTGGTGTTACAGGGTGTGTGTGTGTGTGTGTGTGTGTGTGTGTGTGTGTGTGTGTGTGTGTGTGTGTGTGTGTACATATTAGTTTACCTTGGAATGCAGTCTGTCTGCATAGCTCACTACTGTGGGCCTGTCCTCTTGCTGGACAGAGGTATGCCTATCATGTGTTGTCCGTCCATCACACAAGTCCTGTGTGAGATATTACACTGGCAGTGTGTATGTTGAGTGCTACCAGTACATGGCTACATCCATTTCTGTTTCTAACCTCAATTCCCTGACTAAGTGTATGTTGCAGACTATCCTGTAACACCAGCAACTTGCTTAGTGTATGGCAACAGCATTCCACATATGTGCTTGTGTTCCAGGCTCTGTCCTCCATCTACATACCAAGTTTTGCACATATGTCATGCTGATGGGGATTGTTCTGTAGTGGGCTGTGAGTATATCACACTGCCATTGCTGCCATTAGCAAACTGCTGGTGTATCCCCCACACATACAGTGGGGCTGGGGCCATATATGTGTGGGCGTCACCTACACAATACATGTTTGCCCTTATGCACTCCAGCGGCCCGTGTATGTAAGAGTAGTATATGGCCCTGTATTATTGAGTCTAGGTGGGAAGCACCATAAATGACCTAGGCTGTTACAAAATGTGGGGGTATCAGGGGTAAACTGCCGCAAGGTATCTGGATGTACAGTACCGTATACTTCACCTATATTTACATTACTTACATGAATTGGGGTACTCCAAGTCTACTGCCTCCTGCTATACAGACTGTTCTGTTTATCGGTATGCTCATGATGGTGTCAGTTATGCCTTGTTATGTAACAGTGACAACCCATGTGATCACATAACATCTTTACCACCTACTGAGTTTGTACAGAGTGTAGATAGAGGCTGCTGAAATACACACCTGCAGTACATACTGTTGATTGTTTGGTATCCTGTGATTTGAAGGGCTTGGCCTGGACAGCAACAGTTGTGAACCTTTCCAGACTACTGTATTAGTGTAACTGTTTCGCAGTTGCAGTACTCTGTTTATATGGTTGTCAGTGTCTGAACAGCTATATGACATGGCATATAGAACTGTAATAGTACACAATGAAAGGTTTCCCATTTCTGCAAACCTGTGTGTGGTGTCTTTTCTATGACCTCTCTATGGGTGTATGCTGCAGGCAACGATTGGCATTTGTATGGGTGGCCCATACAGTGTCCAGTTGTTTAGGTGTTAACTGTAGGCATAGTGGCTGTTCCATATTGTGTGCACCTTCTACATATGTATCTTACTGTACATATATCTGCATGTGCATGTGTAGTCACATGTATATATATATATATATATATATATATATATATATATATATATATATATGTGTGTACATCTGAATATCTGTGTCTGTGTATCTGTAGCCAGGAGATGTTGATGGCTTCCACATATTACATTTCCTATTGGTGGCAAACTGTACTTGGTAGTGTATTGCAGGGTGCACGTGTTTGGCTGTGGGGAGGGATGCCTATTCATACGAGACGTATTGTGTGTGGGGCCTCTCAATCCCATTAACGGTGCATGTGGACATATGTGTATTTGTTAATCTGCCATTGCTATCTACAGATGTATGGCCATATATACCTATATAGAAATATATATCTGCTAACATATATATAACTATGTCCGTATACCCCTACATAGATCTGCGTAC
>NC_056730.1:5312791-5320291 GCF_019279795.1 Protopterus annectens
GATCCTCAAACCCCTGGGAGAGGGGTGAGGACAACATAAATTCATTGTGATGCCAATTAGACCAGATTACATGTGTCCAGTGGACATGTATGCAAAATGAACAGCTATGTATGGGGTGAGATTTTTTTGTGGAAATAGATTACCTTTTTTTTTTCAGGTGAGAGTGGGATGTTGGGGAGGGATAGTAGGTATATTTGAGGAGGCAGGTTGGGTAGGTTAACAGACAAGACACGCAAGACACATATAGGGGCGGTATATGACACATGTGGGGGTTAAACACCTTGATGGGGAGGGGTGTTGGGATATCGGAAGCCCACAAGCCCCCTAGTGGTAACAGTGGGACTGAGGTCCGCACTCATGCACAGTCACCATTGTCCCTTCACAGCCCCATAGGTGGCTGTGCTGGAGGCTGAGCTGCAGAGCCAGCCTGACTCTCTAATTGTGACTCTCAAGCTAGCATAGAAGACACCAAACTGCTCATTGATCGCTCTATGCACCACGACCCCGACCTGGCGACGGGTGACAGGTGCCTGTCCGTGCCCACTCCCAGGGGGGGCAAGCCCCATCCCCTGAGGTGGTTCCACCCGAAGGTGGTGCAGGACCAATGGACAGGAAGGTGCGGGGTTGGGCATCAGACATGCTGGTGCCTCGGCCAGCTGAGGTGGGGCAGGTGGGTCCGCTGGGACTGGCCTTCCCAAGCATGCTATAGTGTGTAGATTTCAACATCATATATGGGTTAGTAATAGTCAATACATTCCAGGGTTAGGTAATACAGCATGTATAGATATTCTCATTAACCCAGACACCAGATATGGAACAGTTGCATAGCAAACAGAACACATGCATATATGGGACCACAGTGGTAATAAGAACAGCATGCAGGTACATTGATGGCACCATGCCAACAATGTTGGAATAATTCAATATGGCATATGCATGGGAACCATTAGAATATTTATCAAATGACTGGCCATTATCAGAGTCAGTACATACCAGTTGGGGTGGGTATGTTGATTATTGTTGGAGATAAGGTGGGGGGAGAGAAAGATGTCAATTAACAAGTAGTATATTCCTGTACTCAACATTACTTTCCTAATCAGTGCTGTTATCTGTACCTTACAAGTCTTACTACACTACCCTATAGACCTATACCGGACACTGATATGGCTGTCAACTTCATTACACATGCACCAGTTTTACTTGCAGTATACACCTCTTACCTGGTATACCTGTGGAGGGAATGTTTGTTAACACTGATTAACTGCTTGTACACATACGCCTGGATTCCGGGTTGACGTTTTGCACTATGCTATCCAACTCTTTCTGCACAGACTCTGGGTGACAGTGACCAGTGATACTTTCTTATTCGGAGAAACTACAACACTCACAATCCCCTACACTACCAGGTGGACAAACCAGTACAGGTTATATTGATCTGTATTTATCAGCACATTGTTCGTATCCAACGTACCTGTGGGAGCAATGTTTGTTAGCACTACCTGACTGTTGCCACACAAAGTTCCGGATTACACATTAGTATTCTGCACATACTACTCACTCTGTTACTGTACACACACTGACCACATCTTAACAAGCTGGGGTGTAAATAGGACATACGTGGCTTCTTAGTCACATAAGGTATTGGGGAGTTGCTAGTGTGCCAGATGTTTGTCATAGATGTGCGTCAATCAGGTGTATTTTCTGTTTGCTGCCTATACATCTGGGATCATCCCACTGATTTCCCAAGGGGACAGGTTGATAGGTAATAGACATGGGCCACTTTAATAGACATTCTGGACATATCTGTACAGTGGTGGGGTATCATTCTGTATGCAGACTACTACCACTTGCAGGATTTGAACTGTGGCTGTGTGTGCTAAAAGAACAACACTTCACATCTCAATTACATGTGCTATTCAGTTTTTGTTGTCTGCATTTTTCCTGTTTACTGTCTATGTGTCTCTCATTTGTACTAAATGGCCTCTGGTGATTACACCTGTTATATACAGGCATTCCTATACATTCGATTTATGGTGCATGGTGTGGGTAACAGTGCTTAATACAACAGTACTATTACATGATTGCAAATCTACATTACCATATAATACCAGAATATAGATATATAGTCCAGCAGTTGGACCTGTTTTGTCAGGGTGTAACACTTTTATTGCCATACTAACAATATGAGACTCTTCCTGCCATATTCTCTACTGTATACAGTACTTGCCTTGAACAATACAGGTTTTATACTAGCAATTACTTCACTACTACTTTTATTTTTATTAACTATGACAGTAAAAGCATGAGTATTACTGACCTCTCTCGCATCGCAACTGTGCCAGGCGGCTGATGTGGGCCTCCTGGTTTGTGGCCCGTTCCATTGTAGCTGTGGGGGACATAAGAGGAATATTTAGCCATACCTATCCATGATATACCTGAGATGGCAATTATTAAACCAGTCGTGATCTGATACTTGCACATGGCTGGGACATCCCCTGCTGCTCTAGCATCTTGGAGCCACTCCTCCAAGAGGTCCCCCTTCCACTGCTTCAGGTTGGCATAGTGGTGCCTGACCTGCTCACTAGTTTGGGGTATGCCAGTGGCACTGGTGAGGTCGTGGGCGAGATGGTCTCAGGCCTCTGCCTTATATTGTCAGCCCTGGTACTGGCCCTGCAGCAGTCTCTGTGCATGGTCTTTAACTAGGAGTCTGGCCATGACCTTGGACTCCTGGATGCACCAGTGCTGTGCCCGGAAGTGCACTCCTTCTCCCCTTACTGCCATAGTGCCTGCAAGGGGAAGCTACAACCAGTTATAAGCTGTATTCCCACCACTTGGGTTTAAGTAGGGCTGATTTCTCGCACTTTTCCATGATTGGCCAGTTTTGAAAAGGCTAAGCTATGGGCACACTTTTTTACCTAAGGCTGTCACTGCTTAAGGAGGTATGCCACTGCGCAGGTTGAATTGGCTCCCCTACAACTTGCTTACACTTACTAAATTGAGCTGTGCTGCGGTTAGCATTGCGTAATAGTTAATTAGCACTATATTTGCCTTTTGGCAGTGATTTATTATTCATTACAGGTTATATATGTGTCTGGTATCTGTGATTCATGTGTACATACACTGTATGGGGACCTGGGGACTTCTACACTTTATTACAATAACACCTCAAATCTATATACATCATACTGTATATAGATTCAGTTCACATGTTTGATTTGATTTTCCTGTGGTGAGGATTAGTTTGCTGATACCTCATTTATATGTATTGCTATGATGGCTTAGTGGTTAACTACTGTGGTGTACAGGGTCCTGAGTTTGAGCCTTGCAGAAGCTGTTTATTTTGTTGCTGGGCAGAGCACAGGCTGTTGGGTACAGAGTGATTAAGGCACGTTAAAGCAATTGTAAGCAGGTGTGCACAGGTTGTGCAGAGCTAAGCAATGCCAACCTTCGGTTACAGTTTCTTACACTCAGTTAGCTTCTACTTTGCTTAATCTGTGTAGGCAATGCTTACCCCCATGCAAATGGACTTAAACACGCTTACTAGTGCTTATATATGCTTACTACTGCTTATTTGTGCTTAAATCTGCTTACTATTGCCTTATTCATTATGACACTGACACTTCGCATGTGCATTTAATGCAGTACTCCAGGTCACATTTAAATGTTATTTAATAGGTTATACAGTAAGAAAATGTAAAGAAATGTTCATATACAGATTTCACATGGAAAATGGTATATGCTGCCATGGGACTCAAACTGGGAATGTCTGCTTGTTAGGCGGATGCTCTGACCACTACACTATTGCTGTGCTGCTTTATTTGCATATATCTTCCCTGTAATCCTCTTCAGCCTTTTAAGCTGCTTTAACCGTAACTAAGCGATGGCACACCCATGCACCTACGGTTAGCTGTACCCAGAGTTTAAAAAAAAATAAAGGAGTTTCTTCTTTTTATTTTTATGTCCTGCTGCTGTTGTACACATGGGGGACTGTTGGTGGGGATATGTGGACACCTATGAGTGGTCCTGCTCATGTATTTACACTTTCTGCAGTCCTTAATTGCAGGGGTGCATATATTGTGAGAGCTCTGCTCTCAGACACCCCCCCTCCACTCGTCCACGCTCCATGTAGGATTTGGAGCTTAGGCAGCACGCCTTCATTAATATGCATGGCGCGCTGCCATCCTCCTCCTCCTAAACTTCCACTTCCGTGCAGGACTAGACTAATCCTGCACGGAAGTTTAGTAAATCCAGGGGAATAGTTTTATAGTTTAAGAGTAAACAGCTGAAAATGTTACTTGTATTCACTAATTGCATGGGGAGCAGCATTTTGAAAGATGTGTCCATTTTTAAGTGTCGGGTATCGGGGGGGGCTGTAGTACTAAGAGCTTCTGAGTACAAAATGAAATTTGCTTGCTACATCCCTGGTAAAAAGCTGGTTTATTCTAATCGAGCATATGCTTTAATGAAATCACTGCCGAATAAGTTTCCTTCCATATTATCTAAAATGAGTTTAAATACATATCCTTCTTTAGATGAAAAGGTATACAAAATTTTAAGGTAATTTAAAGAATTGTTGATCAAAATAATCACACCTTTCTTAGAACTTGAAAATGAAGAAACTGATAAAACAGAGAAACTACCTCGACTTTCCATCTAATGCTCTTTTGTATTCAACTAGGACTCTTGTAAAGGAATGATACCTGCTTTAACAAACTTAACTTGCTTAAACAGTCTGCTTCTTTTAAATGTGCTACACAATCCACAAACTTTCTATCTCAAGGCATTCTGCTTTATAATGCTCAGAAAAAGAAACAGAAAAAGAGTTTGTGGAGCTATGAAACACCCAGTATACCTCTCAACCTGTTATAGCTATACATCTGGACAAAGCAATAAATAATGTGGGGACAAAGGCCCAAAAACAGGTACACTTTTTAAATATTGCTCTTACAAACTTAAAAAGTAGATAGAACAACAGGCTTTGCATTAGTATGAATTATCTTAAGGGTATGAAGTTTGAAACTCAAATGAATGTCATTATTTACTGACTTCAACCCTCAATAAGTTGCCAGTGATTTGCCAGAAAACAACACTTTTATGAGGAACTGACCAAAAATATGAGGCAAAAATCTGGACATTCTGCTAAAATGTGTACAGTTGAGAGGTATGACACCCACAGAAATTACTGACTGGTGAAGTAAAAACAAAACAATCAGGAAAACACAAGCCAAAACTTTATAGGGCAGTTTTTCTAATCACAGTGTAACCTCAAGGACTACAGGAAAAGAGGAATGCAGAAAAGGGAAAAAGCAAATGATGCAGAATCAAACACAATCTCAGATCAGGTGTTATCTGTCCCAGCATAGCATATAAATTTAAAGAAGACATTAGAATTGCATGCACTTTGAAATTTAAAATAAACAATAATGTTTGAGTTTATAAAATGATTAACAAACTTTTTACAATATAGTATTTGTGTACTATGAGGTGAGCATCACAGAAATAATTTCATTAAAATAAAGCAACTGTAAATTAGTTTAACAACATATAATCAAATGCTATCAGTACTATTCTCAGCATATTTTTTATTTTTATTCATTTAATTTATTTAACATTTGTTGACTGGGAAAGTCCGACTAGGACACAGCTTATTTTCAGTGGAGGCCTGGGGAGAAACATGCAACCATGGTAAAAATGTCTTAGGAATGTGGAAGAAAACTGGAGTAACTGGAGGAAACCCACACAAATGCAGGGAGGACCTGTAGACACCGCATAGAAGGCACCCCAGCTGAGAACTGAACCAAAGAATGTCTTGCTGTGAGGTGACAATGTTAACTGTTGCACCACTGCACCACCCAAAACGGCCCAAAAGACCAAAAATGATATATAAATATATATGAATGAGAAGGAAGAGTGGAGGAGATGGTAGGGGAAAGGGGGAATGACTGGAAGAAAAGGAAATAAGCCATTAAACAAAAATCTTTTTTTTATATTCATAAAATAGGGAGCTCAAATTAAGGAACACAATAACACAGTACCTTTAATGAAACAGTACAGCAGCATACATCAATTCAATCAGACAATTACTAAGCTGTCTTACAAAAGAAACAATAATATGGTACTGCTCACTGAGCATCTTGCAGTCCACATTCAAACAGTCTTTTCATGACAAATTAAGCCACAGATAATTCAGAGGAATACAAAAGTACAGGAATAGACCTCCTTTGCACCAAACAGTATTCAACAAACACCAGCCAAGCCTGTAACTGATGAAACTAATAGATCCACTATACTGATCAAGGAGTCAGCTGCACAGATTCAGCTACATCCTTCTTCCTTCCTTAACTAAACTTATTTCTCTTAATAGTTTAAAAGAATGCTAGAATAGATTCCAGCAAATCGAAGAGATGAATTCCATAGCTCTGTTTTATTTGCAGATGTGTATGGCTTCCAAAAGGGAAATTACTAAGACAGATTTACAAATAATAATGTCTTAATGTAGCAGAATATATATATATATATATATATATATATATATATATATATATATATATTTTTTTTTTTTTTGGTTACTTTTGAGACATCATTTAACCATCCTAGCCCCAGTGCCTCCAGCCTAGTTTTATCAGCTGATCTCCTACCCCCTGGACTTACCATAGTATTGCTGGGATCAGTCATGGATCCTAACGGCATCCTGGTTGCTCAGCCATCTTTGCATCTGTCCATGGAGGTCCTTATATGCAGAGTGAGGTCCTTATAGGCTGTACCCACTTCTCCCTCACCTCTCACACCCATCAATTACTTTCAAGGGCAACTCATCAATGAATGTTGTTCCACCAAGGATGGACATGGCCATCCCTCCCTCCCTGCCACCTCATCAATCACCAGAGCCATTAACTGAACTTGGGTCGACTGGGCCACAGTCAGGGCTTTATCCCTCTATGCCACTAGAGCAGGTATAAAAGAATAATTATGATCAGTTTTGGTTGATTGCACTTGTAAATGTTACTCTATTCTTGGTGCGGGCTGTTTTAATGACTTCCTGTTCATCCAAGAATTGCTAAATCTAACTACTATAGCTCTAGGATGTCTGTTTGGAAAATCCTATTTAGGACACACTACTACATGAGCTCTTTCAACACTTTTCAACAAAGTCACGTCAGAATCAATGATTGTTTTAAGCCAGTCTATAACAAGCAGAGATATGCTGTAATCTTCAGCATTTATCAGAACTAAGAATAATTTTAAACTAAGTTATAATAAATAACATATTGCAACCTTCAATATTTTCATGTAATCCAAAAATTCTTATGGCGTTATGCCACTAATGGTTATCTTAGTCATATAATTTACTTTTTAATAGAGAATTTTCTTTTGTGATAGTTGATAACTGAAGCTGTAATGCTGATATGCTCTCATTTTTACCATGGCTGCATGTTGTAAAGCACAAATGTTGGTAACAGTTTTGGTTAAAGAAAACTCAGTATTGATTTTAGCTGACTT
>NC_056730.1:5325291-5405291 GCF_019279795.1 Protopterus annectens
GTTTCAGGAATTGGGTAGGATATTTTAAGATAACACATTGAAAGCAATAATATCTTTACTATATTCATAAATAAGGAAACTGTAATACATGAGTGCATTCTCACTTTGATGGTAAGACTAAAAGTGATACCAATGCAGTCTCTGTTCTCAATCTGCTTTTCAGGCATAGACTGCCTGATATATATATATATATATATATATATATATATATATATATATATATATATATATATATATATATATATGTGTGTGTGTGTGTGTGTCTATAAATTAATGTCATCTTAGACATTATGTTATTGTAAATTAGTTGTTAGCCTAATTCAGTTCACCAACACCATGGAAAAACATGATGACAAGGGTTTCCCTCAAGGCAAAATGCAAAGGTAAACTTGTTCAGCTGTGATGACTGTCTTTCACAACTCTGAGCAAATAGCTATATAAAATGTGTCAAAATTTACAATACAATAAACGTTGGGGCCATAGGCCTAACGCAGTTTAAGTGGAGGCTTTGTTTCTGCTAGTTATCACAACATGCAACCTGTCACCCCTGAACTCAAAAGATCTTATTGGTTAAGCACACAGAGTCACTGCAAATATGCACACCGTTTTTGAAACAGCAAAACATTATGACTTTGCATGGTTTAGAAGCATAGGAAGATTTATTATGGAAAGCTATGATTTGTTTAAAATGTTTAAGTGATGTATATAAAAGATATGTTAGCATCAACTGTATTTTACAATATAATGAATATTTCCAGAAATTGTGTTTAAGCATAAAATCAGAGCATTGTATCTAGTATAAAGAATAATTGTGGAACAGTGTATGTTACAGGTAGTCAGAAGGATTAATGAAGTTTTTGGACCTGGTGCACACTTGTAATATGAAAGTTATACTGCTGATGGTTACTGTACTCCTGGATGCTATTACTGCGTTAAAGTCCTGCAGAGTACTGGTAGTAACATGTAGTTGTACCAGCAGCCTGCAGCTAAAAAATTACACTGTGTTCAGGGACTGATCTTTCTGTTGTTGAATCTGAATGCAGAAAAGAGCCAGCAGGATGGGCACTGCACAGTGGTTAGTACACCCCCTCCTCAGCCTGACATATATAGGAGTTTTTCGGATGGGCACTGTACAGTGAGTAGTACACCCCTTCCTCAACCTGACATACATAGACTTTGTCCCTTTGCCAACAGGATGTGCACTGCATAATGGGTAGTCACCCTCTCTTCAGCCTGAGATACATAGGAGTTTGCCCCCTTTAAAACATCCAGACTTACAGAAACTGGAGGCCTTCAATTCTTGCATCCTTCCTGACAACGGTCAGAGTTTACACTTATACTTCCACCTAGCCATTCAGCACTCTGATGTACTCCCTCAAAGCTTGATATTCATCAGTGAAGCCACAGCTGACCTGGGATGTCAGAGACTGGATACTAGTGTTGGCCAGCCAGTGGCACTGTACAAGGCAACTTTTATCTGTCTCTACATTTGATGGTGATTGATGTCTCCATGGAATACCCATGCTTACAGTGATAAAGTCTCCCACCCCCACCACCATGGCATGTTGGTGACTGACCTGTGACCTCTTACCTCATCCTGACATATTATTTACTCATGTCTCCTTGTACCTGATATATCAGTGATCATCGTATATCCTACATCTTCACTGATTCACAAATTCAAGAGTCCCTCCATAGGCCTTTTACACAAGACAGCCCTTTTGAGCTTTTATGGCTACTCAAAGCTGCCCCATACACATGTAAACAAGATTATTAATTATTAATTTTCACGAATTTTATCCCTGCAGTGATACACTGCATATGGGCTACCCAGAACAGATGGAATCCATCCATGGTTAATGTAACACTGCTGGAACTGTATCAAAGCCCATTTGCAACACATATGTAACCTCTCCTTGGCAAAGAACACTATTCAGATATATGGAAACTGGTTCTAGTCAACCCACTGAACAAACACTGCAGTCCCACCATACACAGTCACTACCATGGAATCTCCATTCTTTCTACAATCATCTAAACCCAAAAGACAAAACACATAAGAAGTTACAAACTCTCTAACAAGCAGCATAGATTTTGGTCAAGTTGTTGCGCACTAACTGCTATTTGGTCTATTACTGATGATATCTCCTAGACATGGACAAAGGTCATCTTACAGTGCAATTTTACTAACCTGAGAAAAATAGTTCACCTTGTAGATCATAGATGCAATGATCTACAAGCCAATAAATAAAGAAATAAAGAAATATATAAATAAGATGCTTTTACATCAGTTACTTGACATAGGCATTAGTTCAGAAGCTCTACCATGGTTCCAGAATTCACTCTTAAGTTGCCATTTCTGTGTCAAAGTTTAGTACTCACAGTCACTCTGAAGTAATTCTAAACAAAGTGTTCCACAAGGATCTGTACTTTACCCCACTTCTGTTCTCCATCTACATCAATTAGCAACCCTTAGATTTCCTACTATTCCCACTCCTACTTTACAATGATGATGCAGTGATATTCTACCCAAACCAGCTCCTCACAGTACTACAGAAAGAACTACAGGTAATGTTGTATCAGTAATCACTTGGCTCAATAGCAAAAAAGTACTGCTTAGCTCATCCAGTGCTAAATGAGTCCCTGTCAGTTCATAGAAAAATTTGTTCAACAAATGGCATTTTCAGTGCAATTACATCGAACACGTCATTCGTTGAACTATTCATATTGAGATTGTGGTACAGTGAGGATTGAGAAATTTGCCCTTTCCTCACTGTAGTGCAGTCTCAAACATGGTATATATAATTAGCAGGGGTGCACAGCCCCCCACATGAGGGGAATTTGATGAATGGCATTTCCGATTAAATGCCTTTCATTGAAGTGATGGTTCACTGTATTGATATAGACCCTGCTAAACTATGCTTTTCAGGCCAAAACAGAAATTGTGCAAAACTTCTTCTACACTACAATTAATAAATCACAGCAATACTGCTATAGAAAGCACCAGGACACTGGCTAGACCCATCTTTCAACTTAATCCGCCACCTACAGAAAATTACGAACAAAATTAACCCATTGAATGTTTGGGCCAACAAGATCTCACCATTGCTATCTAAGGCTTCCAGAATAGTGATAGGAAAACAGATCTTACTTTCTCAAATGAAGTGTGGCCTTCTCATAGTAGTATATTCCTTAAAAAGAAATTTCAATGTTATTCAAACAATTACCAATAAAATCTACAGGTTCATCACACTCTTTCCAAAACAGGAGCACAACTGTAAAACCCTTATAAAATGGCTGTCATTCAAAGAGCTGGTGTTTTGCAGTGCTTACAACTTTTCAGACTTCTAGGCAACCATATTTTCTCCCCGGTAGCAGCCAAATAAATATGAGAACCTTCATCTTGCAATCTCAAGAATCTAGACCACTCATTGCCTACACTGCAAGCACTTAAAACAAAACTCCATTACACTAATCACTGTTTCTCCTTACTAGGCCCAAAATGTTGGGAATCTAGCCCTTTCCACCTAAAAGAAATATCATCATGTACAAAATTCCATTCACAGTTAAAAGCTCATCTCCAGAAACTGGCCAAATGCCAAAGTTATAACTCTAATCATATTCCACCCTCAACACTCCAACCCTACAGACTTTCATCAAAACATCTGTCTCACTGAATAGTTTATGTTTGCACCACTATGATACGTTTGTATATATTTGCATACATTTTTGTGTATGTCTAACCTTGTGTTTAATCTTGTCACTTTTTGCTTCTTATTTTAATTGACCATTTTTATTTTCTTTGGACATGTCTCCTGGACTGAGGCTGAAACTGGTCATTTAAGATCAGCGCTCTACCTGCAGTTAACAAATTCGTAGAAGGAAGGAAGGAATGAAAGAAAGAAAGAAAGAAAGAAAAAAGAAAGAAGTGCCAGTTAGTTAATTATGTCAGCAATACACATACAGCTAAGCTCTGTACAGGATCTTCTCGTTCATTATACTACCTGCCTCTTCCCTCTGCTTAGGATCCTCAGTAGGGTCTATATTGTTTCCACAAGAACACAAGTACTCAAACACCTATCCGTTGACCTGAATAAAGCAAACAGTCCTTTAGTCAAACCTACATAGCACAAAACTTTTCCCAGGGCAAAGAGTTAGCTGTCCAACATGCCGAGCTGCACACACTGCAGTATACTGACCCACCAAAGTGGGGGGTTATGGCTCCCACCCCCCCACAATATGGGCGTTGCACCCCCTATACCCCCCCTTACTTAAATATACCAACTCTGAGATTGCACTACAGCAGGGAAAAGGGCAATTTCTGGATGTTGGACAGCTGTTTGCCCTGGGAAAAACATTCACTGATCTGAAGGTTTGATAAACAGATGTTCACTGTATTGGGGTCGATGGATAGGTGTGCGAGTACTTGTGTTTTCGTGGAAGTGATATAGACCCCCCCCCTCAGTATTATGGATGACCAGAAGACAAGCCTTCACTGTACAACAGGCTGTTCTTCATAACCCCTACCCTGTGATGTATGAAGCATAAAACTTTATCATAGTCAAAGGGTATAGTAGTAACCGACAAAATCTTCTGTTCTGCAACAGCCAAGTAGATAGCAAATGACATGGCATTCATGTATAATTCTGAAAATAAGACTTCTGTACATGGGGTCAGCTATTCATAGGTTCAGAGGTGTGTAGATACACACATGCAAATATTTCAGACCCAGGCATTAAAGCTTTTCTAAGCTACCAATATACCAAAACAGTTGTTCCCATAATAAGTATCAAGGCTGTTCTTAAAATATCGAAACTAGTACTTGCTTTATTGGAATTTGGTAGTCTATTCCATGCAATAGCTACTCTGAGAACCAATTACTACACTTCTCATTCCTATAGAATCTTCTACATAGGTTGTCTGATGATTCTCTAGCACTTTTTGATAAACCCAAATATTCCCAGAAATAGTTGCCTCTAAATGTCCTATATACCTGAGTAAGGTCTTCTGTTAAATATATAGATGAGACTCTGTAAAAGTTCAGATATTTGAGTCACTCATAACAACTTAAAATTTCACATCCATGGATTTCCTTTGTATATTTCTGCTGTAATCTTTCTAGTTTACTCATGCTTGTTTTCTGATAAGGTTTCCATATTTTATTCCATACTCAAGTTTGGGTCTGATGTAACTTACAAACAATGACTTCAGGCCGGATTTACGAAAGCTTGCACGGAGTTGTAGAGTAGAGTAAGACGTCAGACAGCCAATATGTCCGCCGAGCGATCCAGCAACAGCCGGCAGGGGCGTGCATGAGAGCTTCTAAAGCTACTCTTGCAGGACAGTGTCATGGTATGCAAATTGTCTCATTTGCTGCTGAAAGTTATGCAAATGAGGTAAATTTGCAATCCAGGAAACACTAACCTGTCCGTGGAAGAGTAGTGTTATTTGCAGAAATGTACTCCGTTGGTAATGGAGTACCGTTCTGCAAATTGCTAAACGGAGCTATGACAGCTCCAAATAAAGGATGCATCCAGTTGAGAAAGCATGCCAATGGCCAAATATAAGGCCATTGGCATTTTTAAATGTTTAAAATTATTAACATCTAATTTTTTTTCCCGATCACCGATGTTTAAGCATAGAGCAGTGCCGCGCAAATGTACGGCGCTTAAAAAACAATAAAATAATTTCAAAATAGCCAAAAATAGGCATTTTCACTAAAAAGCTTATCCTGCCATGCAGGTGAATGGCAAGCCGAAGACAACATGGCCACTGAGTACTGGTTGCAAAGTGGGGGAAGCTCAGTGTGAGAGATGTAACCAAGCATTAGTAGGCAATGTTATGCAAATGAAGATAAGGATAGTGAATCCCATTTTTCCCCAGCATGTGAGCCATGTCCCAAAAGTGTAAGTGTAGGAGTAGGTGAGTAGTAGAGTAGAAGATAGGTGACATCATGAGGGGGTATGTCAGAAAGGCTGTATGCTTATTGGAGCACAGTGTGCTGTGTTTGCCCTGAGTTGCTCAGGATTGCAAGAGGCGTGTCTACAGTTGTCCTTTCTGAAAACCAGAAACCAAAGGTGTACGCTGTGAAAATATCTGAAATTTCTTGCAAACGGGCACACAGCGTGTGTGCATGTGTGCACGTGTGTGCTCGTGTTTGTGCTTGTTTGTGCGGCGCTGCCCCGGGCGGAAACAGAAAGAGAAAAGGAAGGAAAAGAAGTAGAAGGAAGTTAACCAAGGAGAACTAGCAGAGCTGCCAGGTGAAATATATCAGAATCAGCCAATTACACAGGCAGCAGACTAGCCCAGCCCAGCCCAGCACTTTAAACTCTGCAAACAGCATTCTTCCCTGTTTTTTCCCAAGAACTCTGCAACACTGCAGTATACAAAAAGGGAAAGCTTAAAAACTTTAAAGTCAAACAAAATGTTAGGGGCTGCTCTTGCTATCATAAACCAACATGTGCAAGGTGCTAAGGGTGGTGATGTTGTGAATGCTGCTGAGCAGCCCACAGTGAGGAGACGGAGAAGAGTGTACAGACCCAGGGTAACCTGCCAGGGGCTACATGAGCTGGAGATAGTGGAGCACTATAGGGTGGACAGAGACTTCCTGCAGCAAATTGTTGAGCTGTGCCGGCCACGCCTCACACACAGAACCAACAGAGGGGAACTCATCCCAGTGGATACCAAGGTATGTGTTGGCCTAAGAATACTAGCTACAGGTACCCTCCAGAGACCAACTGGTGATATGATGGGGATTTCACAGGCATCAGTATCCAGGGTATTGCACCAGTTCCTGGATGCCATGTCAGCACATGTCGGTGAGCACATATATTTCCCCAATTCCCATGAGGCATTGGCCAGCAATATGCGTCTTTTCCACCAAATAGCAGAATACCCAGAGGTAGTTGGTACAATAGACTGCATGCACATACACATCGAAGCACCACCCGGTGAGCGAGGTAGGGTCTACATCAACCGCAAGCACTTCCCCTCCATCAACTGCCAGGTCGTATGCGATGCAAAGGGCATAATAATGAATGTGTGTGCTGGCTGCACTGGAAGCTATCACGATTCCCACATCTGGCATCTGATGCAGCTGTACCAGAAATTTGCCAATGGGGACATCCCTGACGGTCACCTAGTGGGGGATGCTGGATACGCACTGGAGCCGTGGCTAATGACACCCATGAGAAATGCACACACACCTGAACAAGAACTCCATAATGAGGCAAACACATAAACAAGAAACATTATTGAGCATGTGTTTGGGATGCTCAAGTCAAGGTTCTGGTCCCTGGACACATCTGGTGGAGCCTTGCAGTACTCACCAACTACATGTACCCAAATTGTCATGGTATGTGCCATGCTACACAATATGATCCTGCAAAAACAGCTGCAGCAGGAACAGCATGGGACATGGCCAAACAGCCCCCCACCATTGCCAAGGCCTGCACAGGCACAACGTGACTCGGAGGAGGAACAACCTGAGCCTTCCCCAGTAGGTAGAAGGAGGCGTGCCCAGTATGCCCTGGCCTTGGCAAAGAGGCAATGCATAACACATACGCTGACTCAGAAGGAACCCTGGAAATGACACCTCTCTCTGACTCGCACATACAGAAAAAGGGATGCCTAACTTGACACTACCTATTTTCAAACATGTATAGGAAGTGTACTATGTGCATCCGACATGGGCAGCCCTGAAGCACCATCTGAGGCATGAGTGCCCTATTTTAAGCAATATAAAGCACTGCTAAGCACATTTTACCAGTATTGAGCATATTTAAATTCAATTGCGCGGAGCTGAGCATCGCGCTAACCAGCGCAATGTCGGGCAATGTCGGGCAATGCCGGGCAATGTTGAGCAATGTTGGGCAATGTCGGACAAAGTTGAGCAAGGTTGGGTAAACACGCTCACACCTGCTTTACTGTTCCTTAAGCAGTCTGGTCTGCCCAGCAGGAAAATAAAAAGCAGTGACAGGGCTCCAACTCAGGATACTGTGCACTATAGTCACAGTACTGAACCACTAAGCCATGACAGCATTTCACTGGCACAGACACAACTTAACTCACTCACACATACCAGTTGGGAGGGTCACATACCTAACAGTCACAGCCAGCAGGACAAATGTAGACAAACGCAAACACAAACAAATGCTGTATCATGCCCTCTGAAGAGGCATATGAGTTACCTCCCCCCAGGCCTATGCAGACAGATAGCAGGCCAGGTAGCGTGATGTGGGTTGGGTAGGCTATGAAGTCACAAACTAATATGCGTGTAATTGGAAACTAAGGTCTGTAGTGCAGTGGTATGCCTCAAGCCAGTACAATAGGCAACAGTACAGACTGAAATGGAGTACCTGACATAGCAGTGCAGGCCTAGCAAATGTGTATAAGTGTCAGGTTAACCCTTCATCCTATGTATACCCACAGTAACAATCAGGTGTGCCCCCCCAGGTAGAAATGTACAAATAATAGCTGTCCTCACTGTATGTAGAATGACTCATGGAAGCCCTGCAGGCACACTGTGCTTCCTGTCGATGTACAACACAAAGGTGAGCCCTGAAGTAAAAACCAACTTGATTTTCACACACATATATTATATATACTCATACTAGGCATGCTCACACACTTAAACAAATTTAGCAAATTTCAGTCAGCAACATACTGAAATGTCATACTGGGCATGCTCACACACTTAGGCCATGTTTGAGTAAAGCAGTGGGCCACACATATCTGGCAGTTGCAGTTCTTACTGCAGACACTTGTCACTATTCACCAATCCTTTCTTGTGCACACACAAATATGAAAACAGACCCATATAATATATTGGACACCTGTCATAATCAAACTATGTACTCCAAGTACTTAAGTTGTTCGAAGAAAGTGAAAAACCAAAGAAGATCAATAATTCTCCGATCAGTATCATCAAGAAACAATGAGCACTCCTAGCATTATCCAAGCCATGGTTAAAGACTCCATGGAGAACCATGAAGCTTTCTTTTGCTATGTCATAAATATCAATGTAAACTCATATATGTTCTGAGTCAGTGCAAACTGTAAATGAGTACATGTACATGACTGACATTGCCAGCATCTTGTCAGACAGGTTCATACATATTTATCCCCCTCTCACTGACAAAAGGGCCCATTATCATACCTGGAGATTGTCAAAACCCAGAAATCACATATACAATGGTTAAACAGCTCTTTCCAGACCTAAAAACATGGCGTGTATGGGATAACATGGTTTCCCTGGCTGTGTCATATGTGAACTCCAAAACAAACAGACCCTGCACCTGAACAGTCTGTTGAGACTCACCCTCTGTACAGGATATGAAACTGTTGAATGGGTTACAGCAACGTTTGTCACACTCCATGAGTGTTGGTGCACAACAGACCATGGGAACTATTGTCTTATAAGCCTAATAAGCCTGATGTGCAAGGCCATGGAGTCCATCATTATGAAACTCATAAACAGAGCTATTGAGAGCATACAAACACCCAACCCTACCTATTTTGGTTTGGTCAAGGGCAAATTATGGTTCCTAAACCTGCTAGACAGTTTTCAAGGCAGTCACCCAGGACATGCATCAATGAAATGAGCTAAACACGGCCTACATAGACCTTGAAAAGCCCTTTCCCAACATCCCACACACATGTTGTATCCACAAAATCAACAACCTGTGCATAAACACGTATGTCATCTGATGGATTGCCAATTAGAGCACAGGTAGATCCCACAAGGTAAGAATTGTGGTCTCCTGTTCAAGCTGGTAACAACTGCTGTCCCCCATGGCTCAGTCCTGGGACCCCTCCTGTCTGGTGTATACTTTTCAGAAATACAGTCAAACATGAAGGCTATGTTTAGCAAGGTTTGTGGATGACTGCAAAAAGGTTGTCATAATTGATGTTTGGGACAACATAGACATCCTTAAAAAGGGTCTCAGTCAGACAGATGTGGTGTCAAACTTATGGGCTCGAGCTACAGTCATACAAATACCACATAGGTGCCAACACCCTAAATATGGAGGTAATAATAAGGGATCTATGGACACATGTGGATAGTGATCAATACTTCCAAAAACACATTAACAAAGTGGTTAGGGAATGATGCTATGTGTCCCCACAAATTGCCAAGGTCTTTGCATGTAGGTCAAAGGAGGTTCCCTCTACTCATCAGTCATCAGACCCATCATAGAGTACCACAACATACTTGCGATGAATCTGACTAGGAACCTTCAGAAGCTGGAAAGACCACTGACGTACCTCTACAAGAGCATTACTGGCCTCAAACAGTTGCCCCATGCAACAAGACTGAATTTAACTCAATCTGTACTCTGTTGCATACTGTCTACTCAGGTGATCTATGCCCAACAGACAGGTCCATTTCCAATGCAGAATGGATGTACATGTGCTATCTGAAGTAACCCCAAGCTCACTGTACTACATGCTCTAGGGATATCATCATCACAACAATAAATAGAACATGTTGGAGGGATACATTAATAACTCACAGACTTCCCTTTCTTTGGAACAGGCTCCCTCCCAACCTACATTAAGCTGAGTCCCTCACTGACACTCTTCCAGAGGAGCCTTGATGAGTGTATGTGAAACTGAACTGTCACACCATGGATCACTTCATCAGCTCTACTACACAGAGGCCTAGGGAACTAACTCCATGGGTGGTGATAGCTGCACAAGCTGGCCATACTAATATATGCCTTCAGACAGATAGCCTATTACCTACCTATATAGAGGGAACACAGTATAATAAGCCAAAGATGGATGGGCAGAGATGTGTGTAAGAGGGTGACCATGACAGGGAACCATCCAGGACTGTCCCACCCAGCTCACATCCCAATGGCACAAAAGACATGAGGTGCACATCTCACCCAGTGTACATAACAGCCAGCAGTATCTGTAAGCATTACAGTGTATGTGGTCTATGTGCCTGCTGTACAACATGACAGTACAATGAAGTACACATCTACTATCTGTAGACATGTATCTGTCACATAGTCTACTACATACCTATGAACCTAGCTTCAATAAGGCATATGTTAGCCTAGGCAAGTTGTGCAGCTTTCACCATCCCATTGGGTAGTCTCCCAAGCCCTCATTCTAATAGTTAGTACCCTAAGCCCCTTTCTAGTGGGGCTGCTGATGTGATGCCTGGTGTGAATTGTCTGTTTCCCATCCACTCATCAAGGTTCCTATTGAAGAGTGTCAGTGAGGGGCTCTGTCTGATGTACATTGGGACTCTGTTCCACAGTAAGGCAAGTGTCTGGGATGGTACTCTATCCCACTAGCATGTTGTATTCATTGTTGTGATGAGGTTCATATCCCTGGAGTGTGTAGGGTGACTCAGTTTTGTTATCTGTAGATGGAGCATGCTCAGCAGTTATGTGTTGGATATGGCTCTGTATGTTAGGCAGAGTGTGCCTCTGAGTAGGCGGTACACAATGAAGAACAGATTTAGTTTTACCAGTTGTGTTGCATAACACAACTGTCTGAGGCCAGTAATCCTCTTGGTGAGGTACCTCTGTGGTCTCTACAGCTGCTGGATATGCGTAGTTGAGTACATCCAAAATGGTGCATTGTACTCAATGATGGGTCTGATGACTTAAGAGTAGAGGGCCACCACTACCTCTTCAATCCTGATGCAAACCCTTTGTTGATTAGGTGGGCCACATAGGATTTCCCAATCACTTGGGCAACATGGTTGTCAAAGGAAAGATGACTATCTACTTGTGTCCCCAGATCCCTTATTACCTTGTCAGTTTTAAGGGGGTAACACCTATGTGGTAGTTTGTGTGTACTTTGTTTTCACCAATGGGGATCACTATGCATTCCTCCACATTGAGCTTGAGGCCATGACTCTGACACCACACATCTGTCTCATAGAGTCCCTTCTGGAGAATATTTGTGTCATCCGGGAATCTATTATGGCAAACACTTTACAGTTCCCAGCAAACTTAGTCAACCACAAGCCTCTTGTGTTGGCATGTACATTTGAGACGTCTATGCAAACAGGAGGGACCCCAGGACTGAACCCTGGGGGCCACCAGTTGTTACCGGTGTAGAGTCTGACATGAAGCCAGCAACTCTTAGTTTGTGGAATCTATCTGTGAGCCAGTTTGCAATCCATCTTGTGATGTATGGGTTCATGCCCAGGTTGGTAAGTTCATCTATGATATCTGACTGGGGAATGGTGTCAAAGGCTGTAATGAGATATAGGTAGGCTGTGTTGAGCTCATTTCAATCATCTGTAGCCTGGGTAATGGTCTCAAAGAAATCCACCCAGTTCAGGAGGTGTGATCTGCATATGATGAAGCCAAACTGGGTGTGCTCAACTGTGTGAAGGTTCACAATCTTTCTATTGTTGACTTCCATTATGATTGGCTCCATTGCCTTAAAGCGCAGACTTGTCAGGCTCATAGAGCATGAATGCCAATGGGTTTTTGTGGTCCCATCCCTGTGGCGTGTGAAGAATGTTGCTGTGCAACATTCTATGGGTACATATCCTGTACAGAGCATGTAGAGAGAGAGGTATAGGTATCCTTGATGAATATGGATACATCTCCACCCTATGTGCTATGATCCAGGTCCTGATGCTGGAAGGTATGGAATGAGTAGTATCCTGGTAGTGCTGCTGTGCTCTCTGGAGCCTTGAACTAGATTTCTGTTACTGCACAATCAATATTCTCCATACTGAGATGTGCCTCGAGTGTGTGCATCTGGAGGCTGACATTTCTGGCAATGAGTAGCATTTAGTTAACTTTGTGGTTATTTGTGTTGGTTATGGGGTTTGGTTTGTCCTGAGTGACCGGTGTTCCACACCTGAAGTCAACGGCTCATTGGTTCCATCTGACCATAAGCTAATTACCCTACATATCCACATTCTAGACCCACCCCCCATTAAGGAAACCATGTTAAAAAATGTCTCCAAAGCCAACTTCATGTTTCTTAAGACAGAAGTGCTGAACTTCAGGACACCCATGCAGATGGAAAATACTGTTAAGACTACTGAATCCTTCACAATTGCACTTTATAAGCACTTACATGAGTGTATGCATCGTGCTATCCCAAACAGAACCAAGACGCTATCCTCCAAGAAAAGGAAGCCAATCTGGTGGTCCACTGCCATAAACAAACTGCACAACAGAAGGAAGAAACTGTTGCAAAAGAGGGTAAAATCCCATGAGTGGAGGAGCTCCCTGGTCAGCCTCAGGAAGAAGCTGTGATCCCTGATAAAATCCTCCAAAGCTAGTTACGAAAACAAAGTTGACACTGATTCTAAAGACAACCACAAAGCATTCTATAGCTATGTCAAGAATCTCAATGGCAACACTCAGATCTGTTCTGAGTTACAGCACAATGGCACTAAATATACAGACACAACTGATATTGCCAACAGCCTGACAGATAGGATCAGTGCTAACTTTACCCCCCTCTCACCCATGAAAGAGCACATCCCTATACCGTAAGAATGCAAAGTTGCTGTCATCATGGCTGCACAGGTAAAAACCACTCTCCAAAGCCAGGAACACAGCATCCATGGCACCAGATTACATCCCAGGCTGCGTTCTACATGAACTACAGAATGAACTGGCACCACACCTACATGCCATGTTCAGTCATAACCTCACCTCGGGTTTTGTGCCTGCTGAATGATGCACAGCAATGGTTATCCCACTACACAAGGGGGGAGCCACCACGGACCCCGGGAACTAGCACCCCATTAGCCTGATGAGCCTGGTCTGCAAGGCCATGGAACGTATCATCATGGAACTTATAAACAAAGACATTGGCAATCTCCAAACTCTGGACCGCAACCATGTTGGGCTTGTAAAAGGCAGATCATGTCTCCTAAACCTTATAGACTTCTTTGAAGCAGTCACCAAAGCCATTGACAAGGGTAAGGTGGTTCACATAGCCTATCTAGATCTTGCCACGGCTTTCGACACCATCCCCCACTCTGGAATTATGGATAAACCCACTAAATTAGGTTTAAATCCCTATGTCACAAGATGGGTTGCCAAATGGCTGACTGACACCACCCACACTGTGAAAGTAGCAGACTCCAAGTCCGACTTCGGACCAGTGACAAGTGGAGTATCACAGGGTTCAGTCCTGGGTCCTGTCCTGTTTGGTATCTACTTTCCTGAAGTACATGTTAACATGGAAGGTCTCTGGCTAATGAAGTTCCCAGATGACTGCAAACTAGGAGCCATAATCGAGACTACTAATGATGTGGACATCCTACAAAAGGGCCTCACTGAGACAGATGCCTGGTGTCAAAGCCATGGCCTCAAGCTCAATGCCAAAAAGTGCATTGTCATCCCCTTTGGTAAAAACACTGTACCCATGAACTACAACATAGGTGGTAGTATACTTAACACCGAAAGTGTGATAAGATACCTTGGGACACAGGTGGACAGCAGACTCTCCTTTGATAATCACATCGCCACAGTAGTCAGTTAATCCTTCTAAGTGGCACACCTCATCACAAAAGGTGTCTCATGCAGAATAAAAGAGGTCATTGTTCCCCTCTACTCATCACTCATTAGATCCATTATAGAGTACAATGCCCCTTTTGCTATGTACCTCACAAGACATCTACAACAACTGGAAAGCCTGCAGAAATACCTCACAAAGAGGATTAGTGGCCTCAAATACATGCCATACACAGACCATCTCAAAACACTACAGTCTTACTCTGTCGCATATCGCCTACTCAGAGGTGATCTCTGCCTAACATATAAAGCTATGTCAAACACAGAGCTGTTGGACATGCTCCACTTAAAGAAATCCCAATCTCTCTGAGCGTCGGCCCAAAACCCAGACTGAAATACTAAAGGAGGGGGTGTATCCATTTTCATAAAGGATACCCACACCTCCAGGTTAGTGGCACAGCACAAGGTCTTGGAGACCATGCAAGTGCAACTAACATTGGGCAAAGCTGCTTATCAGATCGTAGCCTGCTATAGCTCACATACCTTGTATCAGGATGCTCACTCAGTATTCATTCCTGAGAACACTGGGAAATATAAAGGTCCTACCAAACACCATGATATGAGGAGATTTCAACTACCCAAACATTGACTGGGAGAATTACTCGAGTACAAAGTCCTTTGCCCAGTGCTTCCTAGAGTTTATAAACTCAAACAGCCTGGAAGAGCTGGTCACCACGCCCACTAGATGTGCCAACATACTGGACCTGGTCATCACCAACATGGGGGATCAGTGTTCCAGACCAGAGGTAAACCCCTCACTGGTAATATCAGATCATGAAGTAATCACACTGGACATTCACATCCCGACCCCCCCCCCCCCAGTCAACAAAACCTCTGTGAAAAACTTTTCAAAAGCAAACTTCAAACTTCTCAAGACCGAAGTGGAAAGTTTCAAAGCCCCCTTGCTACAGGATAATGCTATCCAATCTGCAGAATCCTTTACAAGTGCATTCTATGAGCTTCTACAGGGATGCATGGATCGAGCCATCCCAATTAAAACCAAGACTCACTCCTCCAAAAAGAAGAAACCAATCTGGTGGTCCTTGCCCATAAATAAGCTATACAACAGAAGGAGGAAACTAACACATGATAGAGCAAAATTCCAAAAAGGAAAGGCATCACTGATCATTATTAGCAAGAAACTACGATCGCTCATAAAATAATCCAAGTCCAGTTTCTAAAGAAAAATTGCCAAGGAATCTAAAGATAACCACAAAGCCTTCTTTAGCTATATCAAACATTTAGGTGACAACTCTCAGATATGCTTTCAGGTACTGCAAAATGGCAAAAAAAAACTGAACCAATTGACATTGCCAACATCCTGGTGGACAAGTTCAGTGCAAACTTCACCCCCCCCCTCACCCCCAAAATGGCCCATGTCCATCCCAGAAGAATGCAGAGCCCCAGACTTCATGGACATGCAGGTAAAACAGCCCTATCCAAAGCTAAGAACACAGCATCAATGGGACTGGATGGTGTCCCATGCTGCGTCTTACACGAGCTCCAAAAGGAACTAAACCTTCACCTACATTCACTGTTCAGACTCAACCTTACCAAAGAATGGCATACAGCAACAGTCATCCTGCTCCACAAAGGTGGTGCCACAACAGAACTTGGGAACTATCACCCTATAAACCTGACCAGCCTGGTCTGCAAAGCTATGGAGTGAATTATCATGGAACTCATAAACAGAGACATTGGGAACCTCCAGATACTGGACTCTACCCAATTTGGCTTTGTTAAAGGCAGATCCTGCCTCCTAAACCTAGTTGACTTCTTTGAAACAGTTATCAAGGCCATAGATGAATGGAAGGTAGTCCACACAGCCTACCTGGACCTCACTAAGGCCTTTGACACCATTCTCCACTCTGGCATCATAGACAAGCTTACCAGCTTGAACATTAACCCGTATGTCATGAGATGGGTGGCAAACTGGCTCACATATAGAACACACATGGTCAGAGTTGCAGGTGCCATGTCCGACTCTAAACCAGTCACAAGTGGCAAACCCACAAGTCTCAGTCCTGGGACCCCTCCTGTTCAGTATATACATCTCTGAGGTACAGGCAAGCATGGGAGGACTATGGCTGACCAAGTTCCCAGATGACTGTAAACTGGGGGCCACAATCGACTCTCTGGCTGACACAGACATCCACCAGAAAGGTCTTACAGAGACAGATACCTGGTGTCAAAACCATGACCTCAAGCTGAATGGCAAAAAATGCATAGTCATCCTCTTTAGAAAAAACAAAGTGCCCACAAATTACCACATAGGTGGTAATCCACTAGGTACGGAAAATGTAATTAGGGACCTGGGGACCCAGGTAGATAGTAACCTCTCCTTTGATAATCACATTGGCAAAATGGTTAGTTATTCCTTCTATGTAGCCCACCTAATCCCGAAAGGGTTCACCTTTAGATGAAGAGAGGTCATTGTGCCCCTCTACTCATCACTCATTAGGCCCATAATAGAGTACAATGCCCCATTTGGTATGTACCTTAATTGGCATATGCAACAGCTGGTAAGACCACAAGTACTTCACCAAGAGGATCATGGGCCTCAAAGAGATGCCCAATGCAGCTCGACTAAAGAAATTCCAGCTCTACTCGGTTGCTTACTGCCTGCTCAGAGGTGATCTATGCCTGACGTATAAGTCCATGTCCAACCCAGAATTAATGGACATACTCCACCTCAAGAAAAACAAATCTCTTAGAGCCACACGCTCCAGTGAATTAAACCTCAGCAAACCAATAAACAGGACGTGCTGCAGGGATAGATTCCTGTCCCAGAGACTTCCCTCACTCTGGAATAGAATCCCAGTTGATGTTAGGCAGAGCCCCTCGCAGACTCTCTTCAAGAGGAATCTTGATGAGTGGATGGGAAATTGTAAATTTACCCCTGGGATCACTTCAGTGGCCCTGCTAGACAGAGGCCCAGGAAACTAATTTAAAAGGGAGGTGAAAGCCAACACATTCTGGCTAGGTTTATAAATGCCCTTGGGCAAATAGCCTAGTACCTACCTATGAACCTATGAACCTACACGCTCTAGGGACCTAAACGTTGTCACCACAATAAACAGAACATGCCAGAGGGATAGATTCCTGTCCCACAGACTTCACATACTCCAGAATAAACTACCTATCTATATCAAACAAATCTCCTCATTAGCACTCTTCAAGGAAAATCTTGATTATTGGATGGGAAATAGGAAATTCACCCTGGAGATCACTTCTGTGTCTCTGCATGACAGTGGCACAGGAAAATAAATTTCTTGGGTGGCAAAAGCCAGGGTACCTTTTTGACTGGCCTTGTATAGGCCCCAGGGCTGATAGACTAGTAGCTACCTATGAACCTATGAACCTTTGAGCCTTGCTTAAAAAAGGTAATATGGGGACAGCACAAGCCTTGGCCAGTATTCAGAAGCATAGGGGCGACAGGTGCAAACCATCTGTAGTGAAGCAACAAGGCTTGTCTATCATGTCATCACAGGCAGACAGACACTGGATCCCCTTTGAATGACACCAGAAGCTCAGACAATTGTTGACGTTTATCATCTTTCTGTTATATTGCAGTATCGTGTAGGTGAAGGTAAGATGCTACTCAAGGTTTGACCCTGTGTGTGCCAGCATGTGGTGCATCAACCCATATATGATATGGTCATGGCCTATGCATACAATACACTCACAATACACCTAGTATGATAAGCCTGCTTAGGTTAGCAAATGTGAAAAAAACCTTTGTGCAAACTGTCAGCAAGTAATGTCTGTATTGCACCCTGTAACTCCATATTGCTTGCTGAAGTGTAAAGACGTACTTAGTTTGGATTAAGAACACTGCACTTGCCAACTGTGTGTGTCTCCCTGGGGAGAAGCAACCTTTTTGGAGACTACTCAAACACCTTAAAAGTGGTATGCTCATCTTTGTCAAGTCCGATGATGTCACCATCCTACAAATATACCTGTGGAAAAATGAAATCCCAGTAATGTGTATAGTGTGTCGTGTAAATGTGTACTGCTATAAGATCATAATGTAGTTAGGTGGGGGGTTTGAATCCTGCACTTGTCAGCGGTGTGTGTGTGCTTCCCTGGGGAGGAGCAACCTTTTTGGAGACTACTCAAACACCTTAAAAGTGGTATACTCATCTTTGTCAAGTCCGATGATATCACCATCCTACAAATATACCTGTGGAAAGGTCAAATCCCAGTAATGTGTCAAGCATAGTGTATAAATGCCTACTGCTGTAATATCATAATGTAGCTAGGTAGGGGTTTGAATCCTGCATTTGCCAAGTATGTGTGTCTCCCTGGGGAAGAGCAACCTTTTTGGAGACTACTCAAACACCTTAAAAGTGGTATACTCATCTTTGTCAAGTCCGATGATGTCACCATCCTACAAATATACCTGTGGAAAAGTGAAATGCCAGCAGTGTGTATAGCACATTGTGTAAATGCATACTGATGCATTATCCTAATGTAGTTAGGAAAGAGTTTGAATCCCACACTTGCTGTGTGTGTGTCTGTGCTCCAGGTGTGTGACACCATTGGCCAATATGGAATGGGTTTTAATTTTTATAGTGTATGACATATCACAATGACAACTGTATGTGCATTACACATGTAAGGTAGCTGTGGGGCAAATCCATATACATACATGTGACCTCAAGTATTTCATAGGTGGGTACTCTGCTTTCTCCATGAACACATGTGTTATCTTTGCCAGAGCATGCTGGCACTTTCCAGACCTTAGGTCACTTCTGTATGCTTGTGACAAGCTTAGCCACTGCAGTGATCCCTGGGCTACGTCTTCTGTTTTACATCCACTCATCACGGTTTCTATTGAAGAGTGTAAGGGAGGGTTTATGCTTGAGGTATATTTGAAACCTGTTCCAAAGCAAGCAAAGTCTGGCAAAGATGACTAATCATTATTAGTGTGCAACAACCTCTGTGGATCTGCATGCAAACCCTTTATTGCTTATGTGCTCCACAGAGGGATTACCAAAACTCTTTGGTAATGTGATTACCAAAGGAGAGATGACTTAACACATGGCTCTATGTATACATTAGTACCTGTTCCACATTTTGGGGGCTACTACCTATGTGGTACTCTGGGGATACTTTGTTTTCTAAAAGTGGATAACTATGCTTTCTTAGGCTTATAGCTTTACAGCATGAGTCTGACACCAGGTATCTATCTGTATGATACCCTTTTGGAGGATGTGTGTGTCATCTGGAGAATAAAGTATAGCCCACAGTATACATTTTCATCAAACGTGGGCAGACATATCCCTACTGTGTTTGCTTGTTCCTAAGAATGCTATATGCCAAACAGGAGTGGTCCCAGGACTGAGTGCAGGTGAATACCACTTGTTACTGGCATAGAATAGTACATGGAGGCTGCAAATATTAGTGTGTGTCCTACATCTGTGCGTCAGTTGTCAAGCCATCATCTAACAATTGTTTATGGTCCAGTCTGTTGAGGTTATGTCTAATACCAGTATGTAGGATGGGTATGATTTGCTGGTGAGCTATAGCTTGGCTGTGTTGATCTCCCCTCCCTCACCTATAGCCTTGTTGACTGGCTTAAAGTCTACTAGGTGTAGCAGCCATGATCTGGCCTTTAGAGAACCTAAGTGGGTATGGTGCAGTGTTTGCAGGTTCATAATGTCTCTGTTAATGAGTTCCATAATGCTGTGCTCTATAGCCTTCCAGATAACATTGGTCTGGCTTATAGGGTGAGAGTTTCCAGGACCTGTTGTAGTTCTACCCTTAATCAATTTATGTTAACATTTGCACTGGGTGTGACGAGGGTGGACAGGTTTAAGAATAAGTATATTAGAGGGTCAGGCCAGGTTTGAAGGTTAGTAGACCATGTCAGATAGGCAGGATTAAGTTGGTTTGTACATGTGCTGAGGAGGGATGCAGAGTATATTGTGAAATAGATGCTAAGGATGAAGCCGCCAGGTAACAGGAAAAGAGAAATGCCTAAGATGAGGTTTATGGCTGTGGTGAGAGAGGACATGCAGGTGGATGGTGTGACAGCTCAAGATGCAGAGGGCAAGAAGACATGGAAACAGATGATGTACTGTGGCGACCCCTAATGGGAGCATCCGAATGGAGAAGAAGACGTTGTAGCTCAATCCTTGTGGACTGTGATCACCATTACCGTACGTCATTCCACATGTATGTAACCTGTATAGAGGCTCCATCTGGACAGAGCGTTTAGGTGAGTGGTGACTTCATATGTCAGCTTGTGTATGACACAGCCAGGGACACTGTCCAGTACCATTGCCACTGTGGTGTGGACCTTGTTAAAGAGATGTTTTAACTAGAGTGTCTCTGAATCATCAGGTATTACATTCTGCAGGTCTGGAAATGTGGCCCTTGTATAGCGACAGGGTGGTGAAATCTGCATTCAAACCGTCTGACAAGGAATTGGTAATGTCAGTCAGATAAGTGTACTTTGTGACCATTTACATTAACTGTGACCCAATCTGAGATTTCCCCTGTAGATTATGAGCAACAGTAAAGACAGCTTTAGTGTTGTCTTTGGAATTGTTGCCATTTTGTATTTTGAAACTTGCCTTGTATGTTTTTTGAGGGATTGAATTTTCCAAATGATACCTTCTTGGTATGTAACTCTTTTTTGGTATAACATCACACCTTCTATTATATATTTAGTTTATGGCAGGGGTCCATGAGACTAATGCACTTTTACTGTATAAGTGAGAATTTGTATTTTGAAACTTGTCTTGTATGTTTTTTGAGGGATTGAATTTTCCAAATGATACTGACCAGAGAGGTTATCCCTTCTTGGTATGTAACTCTTTTTTGGTATAACATCACACCTTCTATTATATATTTAGTTTATGGCAGGGGTCCATGAGACTAATGCACTTTTACTGTATAAGTGAGAATTTCTTGTGTTTGTGATAGCACAGTCCATGCAACCCTGTAGGTGAACAGTGTGCATTAATACAGGATTATGCAGCTGGGACACTGTTAACCTTAGTAATGCAAACCAATGACAGATAGGAACAACAGCATCACCCACAGCACATTGTCAACCCTTGTCATACACACACATGCATACTCAAGTTTCAAAACGTGTGTAGTACAATGCATGCTGGCCACCAATAGAAACTATGGAGTGTTAACACTGGTCAATACAGGGCATGTCACCCTGCCCATGTGTCCAATATGCACGTACATGCAGACAGTGCACCTCCACCATGTTCACAAATGTACACCTGCAAACCTGTGCTGCACACACCCCACACTTACTGTCCACTGTATAACACATGCTGACACAACTACACACATCAGCCAAGTGACACATGGGCAAACAAAACACAATTGGAATAAACACTGGTGGAAATAATACAACATTGCTAATTACAGCTTTAATGCATCATGCCTGCTCAGCTACACCTTCAAGGATATCATTACACTTTACTGCTGACAACATGCTGCACATTCAACCATTGCTATACTTTATCAAAGTCACCCTGCACATCAGCACCATGTTAGCCTGTTCATGCATCAATGTTACAGATGACAGGAGGTGGCACAGGTTTCATCATATGCACAGGGTGTGTTGTTGGTTTGCCAGAGGCCTACACTGAGCCATACAATCGACGTGTGTGTGAGTGTCTGTGTGAGGGACATGAGCACTGTTATGGGCCAATGTTGATGTAATGTGTGCGGGTATGTGTTTGCCCTAGGTTTGTGGGTTATGTGTGTGTGTGTCTGCATGCCCACAGTTCCACCATGCAGCTGCCATATACAGGGATTTGTGGGACAGCTACAGACTGTACCTGACAGGCTTTACAGATCACCGTCTCTGGCCATGGATACGGAACCTGTGCCTGGCAGGGGTGCTACAGACAGTTTCAGGTACTAATCCAGACTGGGTACTATCTTCAGACATTGACATATGTCCACTGGATCCAGGTCCCTGCTGGGACTGACCAGAGCCACGTGCACATGGTCTTCTAGGATGGTCTATGGACAGCCCTCCCAACATTGCTGGGGCTGGTACTGGCCCTAAGGGAACATCTGCGACTTGCTGGATGTCCACAGCGACCTCCAGCTGCTGATGTTGCTGGTATATGTCCACGTCGACGTCTCAACCATTGCGCACTGTCTTGACACATGGACATGACATTGTGTAGGACATCCAATGTCTCACCCCAACATCTATCAATGACCTCAGTGTAATTACGTATGGCACCTGCTAGGTCACAGATACTGTCATTTACAGAGGTGTTATGAGCCCTCTGTGCCCTTAGTCCCTGTCTGGTGTACCGCTCCATTCATGCCTGTGCCCCCATGACAGCCTGGAACATGCGTGTGGTTGAAATAGTTGTGGCATGTCTGCCAGGGGCATGATGAACAGCAGTGCTCTGACGAGAAGCCCTGGGCATTTGCCTATGTGGTACCATTCCAGACATCTGGCTATGGCTGCTGTGTCCTGATACATGTGCCAATAGATACCACACTGTCCTGGCCAGTGCCAACCGTACACTGTCCCTCAGCTAAGGGCAATGGGTGATGATGGATGTACAGGCAGTATGACTGTGTGCATGGATGGGGTGGAGACTTGTGTACTGTCAATTGGTGGCCCAACAACAGACCCTGACAAACCTGCCTGTGCCTCAACACACCTACCCTCATGATCACTGTCTGTCTCAGTGACAACAGGTTCCCTGCTGTACTGAACCAGCTCCACCTCAGTACCTGTGAGAGGAAAACAAGAAACACACTTTAAGACCTGAACATGATGTCAGACCACATGCACACATGCACACATGTACATATTCAGGTATCCAATGCTGATTACAGCCTCTGTGTCTTTAGAAAATAATTGTGGACACAGTTTTACCACATGCATGATGAGTATTCACACAACATCATCAGTGGTGCATGTATAATTGATGGAATACCATTTGTCCACATACCCAATGTACAGTAGTTATGGTGAGTGTAGATCATATTCTGGACATGCCAGTGTCATCCATGACATGGCATGCTAAAACACAACTGCATATTTAAACATCATACATACCCAATGTGTGTCATATGACCTAGCCACTCAATAGCATCACAAGACATATATGTGTCAGTTGTGCAAATGGTGATTGGTATGCATATTGTTTAGAGGTGCATATGTTTGCACACACACAACATTGAGGTGTATAGCAATGAAAGCTATGTGTAGTACTGTGGTTACAATAACTGGATGGGGTATAGTACTATAGGCCACCATCATGAAGCATCATGTGGTCACTCAAGGCTACAAATGTTTCCCAAACCAGCACTAATCATGCTGTACAAGAACTGTACTACCTTGGCTACATTCACCATTTCACAACCAGTTGTTACATGGGTTTGTAAGGAGGCCAATAAGGAGCATTCCCTGACATGAATGTGTAGTGTGTTGCAGAGTGTTTAAATGCCCCATGATAGGCCTCTACACCTCATGTATATTATGTGTAATGTGTGGATGAGATTTTGGATACTGGAGTGCGTCTTTACAGAGGGTTTGTGAATCCTTTATGTGTAGCATGTTAAAATGCTCTGTGTATGACATAGCTGTGTATGTTATGTGCATGTTGAGTATCAACTTTGCCTATCCAATGGTCACTACAGTGTAGCCACATTTGTTTGAGATGATCTGGGTATTGCATGTGTTTGAGGCAGCTAATAACATTAGTGGGATGTGTGTGGTCTTACACCAAACATGCACAACATGCATTATGGGTAGGTGTGTTACATTTGTATATGGCCTACACCTTAACTATGACATGCACTTTTTATTTACAATAATAAAAGTAGAACACACTCACCAGCATCTGTCCTCTGCCTTGATGTCAGCCCAGAGGGACCTACATAGAGATGAAACAGTTTGTCAGTGGCCACAACTGTGGCATTGCTACTGTGCGTTTGCAATCTTACAGTTTACATTCACAGGCCTACAGATTATTTTCCAAATTATCAGTATTGCACAACAACAGGCTCCACATCTTCTAACTACACACTCCACATCTCACATATGCATGATCTACCAATACAGATAACAGTAGTCTACAGATATGCCATGTTATCTGCATGCTCCATGTGTGGTTGCTGGGTGGCTCCAACCTCCATCATGGTGTATGTCTGCTGCTGTTGTTGTTGGGCAGGTGCCACGAGACTCAGGAGCAGCTCCTCCATTCTGGTGAGGGGGGGGGGTGGATATTAACACCACCTCCTGTTGCAAGCTGTTGTCTCCACACATCAGAAGCATGCTGACGGACATGTCTGAGTAGATCACTGCAGTGGTGGCGTACCTGCTCATATGTCCGGTTATGCAGGCCTACCTCATTTACCCTCCGGACAACATCTTGCCACAGTATGCTCCTGCTGGTTCTGGTTGGTTCTAGAGATCATTAGACTGTAGTGCTGAATCATGCAGCTAGTAATGATCTCATCTTCAGCACTACTATAGCTGGGATTTATGTGATGTGCCATGATCCCTGGAAGACATAAAGAAAAAATATGTCTGAGCAAGTCATATGGCACATTTAACATTATACAGTACAGATATCACTGAACTGCCATATATAGCAACCTGTTAGCTAACTGAGACTGAGAGTGAAACACTTTAACTACCACGTATCACTGCTCACCCTACAACAGCTTGAAAGTGCCTGTCTCACTCTATCTAATGAACCATGTTCTGCACAGCAACAAAATAAAATCACTATATAAGGCTATACAAGAGTACTTGGCACACTGTATGCAACACAAAGCACCACCTAGCCACAGCAGATATACATCAAGCTGATGTGTAAAGAAATATGTCATCCATCACAATGAGTGTAAGGACTAGTAAATGTATTACTATTATACCACACAACTTGTTAATGGCAAACCCGTGGCCAAAATATGTGCACAATTGGGAATATAGATCGCATACTGCTGTAGTCCACTATAAATGTTGCTAGATATGCAGTTATATGTTTTACCACACATATGATAGAGGACATGTTACAGACATACCCACACACACATCAGACACAATTACAGGACACAAAGGTATGGCAACCCAGATAAACTTTATGTGTGTACTATACAGTACTGTGTGTCAGTACTTACAAAACATTAATCTTGGGGAATGTAATCTGTGATGAATACAGGGACCACACAAAACAGTGGATACAAGCAATGTGGACATACACCATACTTTGCTGTACAGGCCCAGAGCTTCAAGTAGTACTACAGTACACACAGGATTTGGATTTAACATCAGCACCAATCAATATTCATAGATGTAGTGCTTTAGCCTCCAATGTCACACCCCAGTTAAAACCAAGGGACTTAATCACACTGTATGCCATAGCACTTTTTCTGCCTAGCAACAGAATACACAGCTTTTGCTGGATCAAAGCAAGGACCCATAATACCATGACATAAACAGTTTCCCACTAAGCTATCCCAGAAATACATATCTTTGACGTATTCACAAACGCATTGACCATCACAGTCAGTCAACAGTACAGAGAATCTATTGCAACAAGTAGATGTAGGTGTGTATGAGTATATATGAATCTCTCTCTCTTTCTCTCTCTCTATATATATATATATGTATGTATGTATATATACACATACACATCCATTGGTGTACATATACATATATATGTAGGCACATATACATTTCACCTTTCATAGTGGGAATATCAATTATACAAAGGATGTGAGGTGTACAGTAATGTAATAATATCGCATAGTCTTGTGATAAATGCATTGAAAGTGTTCACAGCCCAGGTAGCTTTAGCAGGCCTCACTGGATTCAACATTGCAAACTGAACAAACCACCCACACTGTTTAACCACCACATGTCATATACCAGCACTGTATGCTGTCTTGTTCATCACACACTAAAACCTACATACAAATATGCGCATACTAACCTTCACCAACATATATATCTCCACCCTTCACAAACAGTTGCAATATGTCCCCTGCCCTATGCACATATACAGATGTGAATAAATACGACACATATATATTTCTCCGTATGTGTGTGGCATACACACACAAGGCCCACACTGTTGTAAGTCCCTGAACCTCACAGCTGAACTGTTGGGCCTTGCTGCAACACAAACAGGTGTCACATGTGAACACACACTAACATTAGAGCGGATATATATAGCTACAAATGCTAGATAAGCATACTAGACTGCTACATCAGTTGCCAATGCTAAGCTACACTTTAATATGACTATCATGCATGTGTTGCTCTGTCACACCCATGTTTATATAATGGCCGCACTAATCCCCCCAACAGCCATTGGCCACACTACTGTACAAAACACAGATAACATGGATCAGATTTTTGACATTTAATGCTGAGCTACACATTTTACAGGTGTGTATCACTGCCCACAGGTACACACTGCATTGTTCATAGCAGTAGTTAAGCAGGACATCTGTGCATAGATAAGTACTGCTGCCACATATGAATGGTTCACATTATGTAGACTACTTTTCAAAAACATCTACTACATGCCAGTAAATACATATGTGTCACATACCTTTCTTTTGTATGATTTGGTATTATTTATTTTTCTTTTTCCTTTTCTCTGTCTCTCTCTCTCTCTCTCTCTCTCTCTGTCAGTCTCTGCAATAGAGTGATTGAGTTTGTTGGCAGCGATTGCAGCCTGCTTTTGTAGGTATTTGCACATGAGCATGTGATGGCCTCTGCACCAATTAGTGGCCACCACTTGCTAATTGCTTACAGCCTGCTGTGTAGTAATTGCAGTAATCACTGTCATAGCAATCCAGTACTATAAATTGCTAACTCAGGTAGGTGTGACCCTTTCAGCTTTCCAAGATGGAGATCATCCTTGTTTGCTGTGGACATTATTGTTTAAGACAGAAGGTTGGTATAGTTCTTATATCAGAAGCCAGTGATTTACATTTTGTACTCAGACCTAAATGTTGCTGCTTCCAGTATACACTTGTCAGTGTAGAAATGCACTCACCCCTCAAAATGCTAACCCAAGATACAAGGGAGGATGTACTTTCTTTTCAAATTTTACAATTATCTGCCATACAAAGCTAGTTATTGAGATGTATTCCTTTGGCACAAGAATTGTTTGTGAACTGCCATACTGTGAATATTCATTTACTCAGTTCTAAACAGTTTGTGATTTTTTATTGTTGACATTAGCACAAGCTGCTCAAGAAAACTGGACACATTTCAGTAAGTATGCTTATCTACATGCTTGGTAGACCCTGCACACACAGGTATATTCTACATTTGGGTAGGGATGCAGAAGTACAGAGAACGTATGAATTATTGTGTGAATTTTATCTTGCTGGACTTACAGGGTTGCTGTGTACATGTTAGTTTATCAAGGCAAGTAGTCTGTCTGCGTAACTCCCAACTGTGGACCTATCCACATGGTAGCCAGAGATTAGCCAGTTATTCTTTGTCTGTGCACCATGCAGGTATTTACAGCACTAGAGAAATGGCATTGTTACAGTTGGTTGCTACCAGTACATGGCTACATCCTTTTGTATTTCAGTGTTGTATTCCTACATAAGGGTATGCTTCCGGAACTCCTTCCAAAGCTATTTGCACAGTGTGTAACAGCAGAAAAGCTGATATGCCTCTGTGTTTCTGCCTCTGCCAGACCTCTCAATCACTCAGGTACATATTTGAACAGATTCAGGGAAAAGTAGAGAAAAAGTCAGGGACACCTTTAAAATATTAGTGCCATTAAGTTGAGACTTTGATAGAACCAGAGCATATGGATTAATACACCTTTTCTGAAGTAAAAGAAGTGTCTAACTCTTAATTATTGTCATTATTCATTACGTGTAATTCACCACCTTTCTGGCCAAAGTCAGTAGTTTTCGGAGGGATTCAGAGGGACAGAGCTAAATTTTGTTTCAAAATCAGGGACATCCCTGAAAATAAGGGACAGTTGGGAGGTATGGCCTCTGCCCTAAACAGATATGCCAGTGTTTGTCCTGCTGTGATACTGTGTGGGGTTTGTAAAGTGATGGTGTAACATTATTTCCTGCTAGAGTGGCTGCTTCTCTTATCACAGTCATGTAATGTAATCCCACAACAACTGTTGGTAAAGATCCACAGAACAAGTTGTGTGGTATGGCATTCCTATTTTTCCTTTACATTCACTCATTCTGATGCATGATATATTTATTTCAGCACCAACTTATTGTCTATCTACTGTGGCTTAGTGGTACTTCATGCAGTGTAGTGAGTACAAGGTCTCGGGTTTGAGACTGACAGAGGTGTTTTATTTTGTTGCTGAGCAGAACAAGGGCCCTCACATACAGAGTGACTAAGGCACTCTTAAGCAGTTGTAAGTGGGTTTGCGTTGGTTTGTGCAATGCTTAGCAATGCTTAGCTAAGTGCAAACATGCGCATACTCGCGCAAACTCGCTAACTACTGCTTAATAGTGCTTACTCCCGCTAACCCCCATGCTCATTTCTTTGAAAGAAAAGAAAATGGGGAGATAGGAAAGTGGTGAAAAAGGGGCACAAAGAGGGAAAGACAGTAGGGAAAACAGCTTGGGATGTGCAGGGCGGGTGTAGGGAAGGTCCATACCTGCCCATTTTTTAACAGCAACAGCTGTGCATATGGAATAAATTTGGAGGTAAATATGAAACCTTCAACCCCTGAGAGAGGGGTGAGGACAACAAAGTATGTTGTAATGCCAATTAAATTACATTTTATGTGCCCAGGGGACATGTGTGCAAAATGGGCAGCTATGTATGGGGTGTAATTTTTTTTTTGGGAGCAGTTTGCCCTTTTTTTTCAGGTGAGAGAGGAATGTGGGGTAGGGAAAGTAGGTATATTTGGGGAGGTAGGTTGGGGAGGTAAACAGACAAGACAAACAAGATGCATACAGGGGCAGAATATGACACATGTGGTGGGTGAACACCATTGACGGGGAGGGATGTTTGGAAATCGCAAGCCCATGAGCCCACAGATGGCAACAGTGGAACTGAGATCCCCACCCATTGGCAGTCACAACTGCATCTTCACAGCCCAGAGACTGGCTGTGCTGGGGCTGTGTAGGAGGGGCAGGCTGACCCGGGAGTTGTGCCACTTGTGCCTCAAGCTGGTGTAGAGGTTCTGCAACAGAATGCTCGATCTCTTTATGCACCACAGCCCGGACCATTCAAAGGGTGATAGGTGGCCGTCCTCCACCCATGCTTGCACGGGGGGACCAAGCCCCATCCCCTGCAGTGCTTCCACCCAAAGGTGGCACCAGGCCAATGGAGGAGGAGGTCCCAGGCTGGGCACCGGACCTGCTGGTGCCAGGTGCCATGGCCAGCTGAGGTGGGACAGGTGGGTCCGCTGGGACCGGCCTTCCCATATGAGCTAAGTTTTGGAGAATTTAATAAACATATGGGTTAGTAACAGTCAACAGCATTCCCAGTTAGTTATAACAGCATGCAGAAGTATTCCCATTAACCCAACCCACCAGAGTTTCAAAAGTTGAAAAGCAAGCATAACAATATAGAACAATAGTGGACATTACAACAGCATGTAGGTTTACTTGGTAGCAACAGGCCACCAATATTGTAGTATTTGAACAGGGCACATGCATAGAAATGAATGCAAATATTTATAAACCAATAGGACATATGTACCAACAAATGTTTTGAGATTAGACATACCCATTGAGGTGTGGAATTGCATTTTTTATGCACATACAGTAGGGTGGAAAAGATAGCTCAATTAACAACTTATATATCCTTCTAGTTTACACTACATTCCTATTAACTGCAGTTATATGTCCCTTACATGTATTATTACACTACCCAATGTCCTTCTATTGTGCAATTGGATTTTGCTACATCATTATATACATGAGCTGTATCTGACATACAAACTGTCCAGGATGCAGATGTTACTGCTACATATTTTGAGAGTTGCTCACACGCACTACTGCTGTGATGGTACACTGGCAGCTCTACTTTCATATAATTATCTAGATATGTTCAGGTGAAATTATCAGTTATATGTTAACAGCTCCCTACATTTCTGGCAGTACACTGACATTTTTGGGGAACACAATACCAAGCTACTCATGTGCCAGATTAACCTGCACATGCTGGGCATGAACCAACAGTTAAGGGCTGTAAATATGCATAAAAGCTACTGGCACTCCCTTCATCCACTTTATATGGGCCTACCCAAGTGTGGGTTAATTAACACTGCTTAAGACAACAGTATTATTTCTATAATGCAACAGTACAACAACATATCAAAGAAAATCACACAGACGCACTCCAGGAATTATACCTTTATTAAAGAATTATTACACCTTTATTTATTGGGTTAAAACACTTTTTTGAAGGCTCTCTCATTTATTTTATATAACAGTATATGCAGAATAATTATTAAAGAATTATTATACCTTTATTTATTGGGTTAAAACACTTTTTGAAGGCTCTCTCATTTATTTTATATAACAGTACATGCAGAATAATTACTAACCTGCCTGGTGATGCAGCCTTATTGGCCTATCTTCATGGGCTTGCTGATTCATAGCCCGGACACCTGCAGCTGTGAAGTAAATGCAGTGATAATGAGACATACCTATCCATAGTATAGACAAGAATAGCAATTCTTAAATACTTAATACAATGGCTACTTACTCAGTACTGGGGCATTTGCCATCCCACAGGCCTCCTGGATCCACTGGTTCAGTTGATCCTCATTGCATCGCTTCAGGTCAGAGTAATGGTGCCTGACCTGCTCACCAGTCCGAGGAACGCCAGTGGCACTGGTGAGATCATGAGCTAGACAGTTCCAGGCTTCTGTTTTGTATTGGGTGCCCTGGTACTGGCCCCACAGGAGTCTTTCCTCATGATTGTGGACAAGGAGCCAAACCATTACTATGGTCTCCTCAATGCCCCAACGTTGCGCTCTAAATCGAGTGCCTTCTCCAACACCGGTCGTGCTGACTGCAGAAGGGAGCTACAACCAGTTATGGTAAGTATTCCTATCTGTGGAGCTTAAATATGCCTCATTTCCCGCACTTATTTATGATTGGCCAGTTTTGAAAAAACTCAGCTGTAGGCGCACCTGCTTAGCTGATGTTAGCAATTTTTAATATTCCTTTGATAGATATGTGTCTGTTGAAAGTGCATGGTTATGAAATGCTGTTATGGCTTAGTGGTTATGTAGTGTGACTATAGTTCACAGTATCCCGAGTTCGATCCCTGTCACTGTTTGATATTTTCCTACTGGCCAGACCTGAATGGTTAAGGTACAGTGAAGGAGGTGTGGCCGTGTTTAGCCGACTTTGTTCAACTTTGCCCGACATTGCCTGACATTGCCCGACGTTGCCCGATGGTGCGCTGGTTAGCGCGGTGTGCAGCTACACGCGAACATGTTCTGTTTGCACTAGTTTGCATGATGCGCAGCTCCACGCAAAGACATTGCGCTAGTTAATGCAGTGCTCAGCTATGAGCAATTAAATATAAATATGCTCAATACTGGTAAAATATGCTTAGCAGTACTTTACATTGCTTAAAATAATTTACTCATGCATCAGTATGCATAACCATTTTACCTTCCTATATATATATATATATATATATATATATATATATATATATATATATATATATATATATATATATAGATAGATATATAAAATTCATTCACTACTACATATAACATTTCAATGCTTTTTACAAAACTTTAAATAATACATGTCAGGAAATATTTTTGTATACAGATTTCCAACAGAAAATGAAAAGTGTAATGGTGGGACTCGAACTGGGAATGCCTCCTCTTTGTGAGAGGGCTCTAACCACTACGCTATCTCACTTAAGTTGCATATATTTTTCTTATTATCCTCTTCAGTGTCTAAACTACTAACTGTAGTTAAGCAATGGGCAAACCCGCTCAAACATGTGCAAATACGGGCAGCTATATCTGAAATGAAAAAAACAATCATTTCTTTTACTTTTTATATTTGTACGGGGTTTACTATATGGGGAGTTTAGTGTTAGAATGTACACATGTGAGTGGACTCGCTCATGTAACTAGACATTTCCCAAGTTTCAAACTTGCAGGGGCGTGGATTTTTGGACTGATCGGCAGTTCGACATGCCCCCTGCACTCGTCCCCACTCCATGTTAGTTTTAGAGTTGAGGCAGCGCGCCCTCATTAATATGCATGGCACGCTGCCATCTTACTCTTAGACTGGCTCTTCTGTGTAAGACTAATTTAGTCTTACACGGAAGATTAGTGAATCCTGGGGTTCATCTTTTATGATTTCCTAGACTTTAAAAATCTTTTTATACAACCTATAGTTCTATAACTATCATTAACCATTTAGTTGATAAAATTAGAAAAACTCAAAGCTGGGTTTACCCATATGCCCAGGTCCTTAAATGAATTTACAGTTTCAATCGCTGTATTAAATATTCACCTTTCACTTTATGTCTCCCGAATGTCTTATGGTTAGTTTTTGATGTATTCATCAGCATATTATTCACCTTTGCCTAAATGGTCAATTTACTCAAGCTCTTTTGCAGACTATCTGTAACACATGAAATCAGTTTACCTAATTTCAAGTCATCTGCATACAGACTATAGAACACCTATAGAACACCTCAGATGATGAAAAAATATAAATCTGAAAGATACAATTTAAACAAGCATGGTCTAAGACAGAGCCCTATGGGGCACCCTGACAATAACTAAGAATTTCATCTGTCCAGTTATTGTATGATACTTGCCATGTCCTATTTGTAAGCCATGCAGCTATCCATCTTTTTCAAGAGTACATAAATATATACCTGTTCAAATTTATTGATCAGTGTTTCATGTATGAACCTGTCAAATGCTGAAGTTTAATCTATATAAAATTACATCACAGCACAATTTTTCATTCATAGCTGTTATATTATTATAGAACATTGTGTTACAAGTGGTAATAGATATATTTAATATATGCATGCTGATATATGGTTTAAAGTCCCAACCTATAACTTATTCAATATGACCATCTCCATTATTTTTTCACAAAATTAAAGTAAACTTAAGAGTCTGTATGACTCTGAGTTTGTCCTACTCCCCCTTCTCTTAAAGACAGGTTTAATAAGTGCATGTCTCCAGTCATGAGGAATATCCCCATATTTATATGGCCTAGTAAATAACAGATATAATGGTGGTGTAAGTTCTTGCTGTTGTGTTTATAGGTCATTATTACTAATTCCTGTGCTTTGCTTGAATCCAGTTTGCACAGTTCTTTTTCAAAATAATCTAATTTGATTTCAGTGTCTGAGGTTGCCTGGATGCCACTAGAATAACTTATTACCCCCTTTCTGGAGCCAAGCTGTTTTGCATAAGATTTTATAAATATATCTATAATCTGCTGTGTCTGAGAATAAGTTTTAGAATATATAGCCATTTTATCAATGTGTATGTCTTTACTCCTTCTACTAGGCTAACAACTACTGAGGCCTTTTTAAGCCTAGCTATGCATCACAAATCTCTGACAAGTTCTGGCACCCTTGATAAGTGTAAGCAGGGGCTTGGGAGGTGAAACATTTACAGTGCTGCCTGTGTCCATTAGAGACATAGGTGCCAAACCAGGAATTAATTTTCTGTTCCCCATCTAATTATTGAAGTTGCACTTGAATGATGGGGTGTCTGTACCACAGAAGGGGTTGTCTCTGGGATGCATACTTGTCACTCCCGCAGGTCCTATTTATATCACAGCCAAGGTTTAAGTCATTTGAAAGGGTAATTCTGGTGCTGTTTGTTTTACAGAAATGCATGAGGTCTATCAGGGTGAGGTTTGCAATGTCTTGTAAAACCTGTAGGAAGCAGAATACAAGGATAGGGCTTTAAGTCGGTCTGCAGAGGACATGTCACTTATACCCTGTATTCTTTTAATGAGGAATTTCTGTGGACATTCCAATTGTTGAATGTGCCTGGTTAGGTACATACCAAAGGGGGCATTGGACTCAGTGATAGGTCTGATGAGTGCAGAATACAGTGAAACAATGACCTCCTTGAACATAGATGCCATACCTTTCTATAAGTCGCTGAACATAGAATGATTTCCTCACTGCTACAGACATGTGATGGTCAAAGGCTAGATTATTGTCTGTGTACCCAAGTCCCTGACAACTGGATCAAGTCTTAGGGGTGTGTTGTCAATATAACATTTACCATGGGTGGAAGACTTCCTGAAGTATACTATTATACCTTTCTTGGCATTTAGTTTTAGTCCATGGCTCTGACTAAGACCGATCCCTGAGGGACTCTGCTTGTGACTGGCCACTTTATAGAGGTGGACTCACAATTTCTAGCTTCATGCGTCCTGTCTGCATGCCAGCTGGCTGTTCACTGGGTGATATAAAGGTTTATACCTAAAATCTTGAGTTTGTCAACAAAGCTCAAGTGGGGAATTAAGTCAAATGCCTTTGTCAGGTCAAGATAGGCAGTGTGATTTGTTTTTCCCTCATCCATTGCTTTGCTGACCTTCTTAAAGAAGTCCACCAGGTTGAATGATGGTACAGCTACCTATATGCAGCTATTAATATGCTTGTATAGGGTTTCTGCGAAAAGTTCTGCGTAGGCAGCAGTGTTTTCAGGGTTGAGGGTGGCTTGAAATTTTGGCAGGTTATCACTTAGTAGTCGGAAGTTAGCCTTTGAGTAGTTCCTGAAAATTCCAGGGTTAGCTAGGGTTCTGGATATTATTTTTACTTCAAAGGAGACTGTTTTGTGGTCTGGTCTTACCAGAGAAGACGTTACACTAGGGGGGTATGCAGCACTCTCCCATATTAGTGAGGAGCAGATCTAATATGTTTGCGCCCCTGGCCAGTGTATTGAAAATCTGGTTTAGGGAGTCTGTGTTTACAAAATCCAGGAAAATACGCCTACATGTTTGGGGTCATAGATGATCCCAAGTTAGTACTGGGGGTAATTAAAGTCACCCATAAATATGATATTTAGTTGGATGGTGAGTATTTCCAGAACGCATATATATGTGTTATGGGTTTCCTGGGTCATAGAGGAGGACTTATAACTTGCAAGGAAGTGGTATTGGATTTTGCTTATGGTGATTTGAACATGGAGAAGCTCAGGTGCATTGTCCTGTTTGACCAGGATTGAATTATATTTATTTCTGATGCAAATTGAGACACTTTCACATTTAGTCCCTGCCTGTGTAGTAGCTGGTCTAAATGTGTGGAAGGCATTATGGCCTTGCACTTTCAGGGTGCTCGCCATGGCTTTAAACCATGCCTCAGTGACCACACAGATGTCAGCATTCTCTATGGTAAGGAGGGCTTGTAGGAAGTGAGTTTTTTTGTTTAGACTCCTAGCATTGAGCTGTAACACCTTTACATTTTCTTGGTTTTTATTTGCTTTGTGGAAGTACTTTCAGTTTGGTATTGCCTAAAAAAGGTACTATGTGGGAGGACAGTGTTTACCTAATATTCAAAAGCCTAGAGGGGAGAAGTGCAGAATATCCCTGGTAAAGTAGTGTGGTCTGTTGACCATCTCCTTCCACGCTGACAATACATTGCACCCCTTTAGAATGACACCAGAAACTAAGTCAATTATTAAAGTCAGTCATTTTCTGTTTGTATTGTAGTATCACCCTTGGAAAAGATAAAATGATACTCATTGCTAGGTTCATTCCAGCCTGGGACACCTATTCCAAGAGCTCCATGATGTCTCTCTTCATATGGTCTAGGGAGGTATGTCTCAAGTCATTTATACCTACATGGACTATGACTGAGTCATACTGATACTTGTGGTCCAATGACCTGACTGCCTGTGTAAGGTGGTGGATCCTGGCCCCTGATAAATAACTGACTGTGACTTTCTCTGTACTTTACCTAGTGAGAAGGACATCACTGTATCTCACAATAGAGTCTCTAATGACCAGAATGTTGGATTGTGTGTGTGGTGGCTTGCCTTATGGGCTTAGAAGTAGAGGCTCCATGAGTTGTGGCTGTATGTGTTGATGTGGATGTGTTTTGAGAGTGCATTTTGGGGTTGCTGAGTGCATTTGTTATGTGTGTTTCATCTAGGAGGTCTTTGGGGTGTAAGGAGGTTACATTTAAAGGCCTCAGCATACATGGGTCTATGCATCTGCTTTGCACTGTGTGTGATGAGTACATCATGTGTACTACTGACAACCTAATTGACATAAGGAATGCTTTAATGTGAGAGCTTTCTCTCCAGTGACATTGTGTAAATACAGCTCTCATAACTTATCAGTTTGTTTGAGAATTAGCTGGTTGTCAGTAAACATGAGGCAATTTCAACATTGCAACACGATGCCCATATCCACCAAGCTGGTACTGGAGATAGTGGGATAATTCATATCCATGGCAACAGGCCCTTTTTTATTAATTAGACAGTTACAGTGAGAATATAACGTAATGTCAGGAGTGTCTGGTTTCCAAACTCTGGGGACAGTGCTAGTCAATGCAAACTAGTTGCCCTGCAACTAGGTATTGGTGAAATTTCAAGGATGCTTTACAGGAAATGTGTCAACTCAAGGTGCCTGCGTCTATACAATGCATTGACAAATCCTTGAGGGGAAGCTACTAAAGCAAATGCTGATGATTTATGGATGAAATATTTAGGGAGATGTTCTGTAGTTAGGTTAGACAGTAGCTAATTAAGCAGTACTTACTGAAAAGAAAAAATAATTAGCTTTGTCATGAGTTATGAATAGAGGAGATTCACCTAATTGGCTACTACTAGTGCTGGTCTCAACACAGCTTCAAGCTACTGGGACACAATGTCCCTTTGCTTCTTCTATCACCAGAAGCAAAACATTAACACTCATCCCAAGATGAGAAGCAGGCCACAGGATCTTTGGTGATCAACAGTATTGTCTCAGATGATGCTGCAGTCTGTAGGCTTGTTATGGCCTTTTCCTGGTAGCTGCCTTGAACAGCAACCAGATCAGTTAGGAAGGTCCAACAAAGATACTCCTTGCGTAATGACAGTGAGAAATCCATACCCTCTGCTTTTCCTCTCGCCAGGAGCAAAACAATAACACAAACTGCAGGCTGGCGCCTATGAAGCAGTCATAAGGCTTTCTGACAATCAGCAGTTTCCAGGAAATAATGCCCCTATACTCCTTCTCTCACCAGGAGCAAAACAGAAACACTAATCCCAAGACGACTACTGAGAGGCAGAATGTAGGTTCTCCAATGATTGGTGGTCTTGGAGTAAATGCTGCATGATTTAAAGGTAAGATGGAAAAATGGTTTAATATCCAATATAAAAAATGGGATAACTCAAGCTTTAGCAATCTAATGGGAGTGACATATTTTAAAAGTGCTTTGTTGCTTACAGTCCAAAATGTCTCTACAATGAATGTGGCTTTAGATACATCATCTTGTATTTTAATACCAAATGATATGAGAAATATTTACTCCTTAATTTCTGAACATTCCTGTAGTGTCCTCATCTATGGTATTAATACAACACCAGGGTTTTTCCCTTCATCTATTTGCAAATTTCTCTTTTAAAGCTTACATCATACCTTTCTCTTTTCAAAAGAAATTTTGTTTTGCACAGTTCACAAGAAGGAAATACAAATTTCGCTTTAAAGTTTAACTGTGTCATGCACTCTGGGATGAATCTGGAACTTATGCTTTGTGGTGTTATTCTAATTTTATTCTTATATGTGAAAGTCTCCATATTTCTAATATTTAAACTATGCATTTTTGAATGCGTGGTAAATAAGGGCATTTACAGTATATGCTGATTTAGTTTTCTGATTTTCATATTCTGATGCTGCACAGCACAGCTCTTATGTATTAGTTAAGTGACTTGCCAGCTTGTTAGTTATATTACGCTGTAAAAAATACCAGGCTGTAGGAGACTGTTAGACTATATCTCATCTGAGTAAAGGTTTGCAGGTAGCCAACAGGATCTTTAACCCTCCTTTCCATGCCAATCCCCAGAAACCAAAAGATGCCTTAAACACCCTAAATGTTTTAAGTTTCTATTACCTATTATGTTATGTAATTCCATCTGTCACCCACATATGCTTTGGAAGGTACCTTCTTATACCAGCAGCAAGCTGTACTCTCTTTATCTGCTAGTTACGCTCCCTCCTTCCTTCACTATCCTTTCTTTCCATAGTAATTGTATCATATTTTCCACATAGTGCCTTATGTAACCATATCATATCCACTACACTTCTCTTCTTTCTCAAATAAGAATGGTCCTCCTTGAGGTCTCATAAGTATCATACCCCTCCATCTTTGTCTTCTTCATAGCCACCTTTCCCTGTACCACTTCCCGCACCATGACATTTGTTGACCTATAATGTATAGGGAATTGAAATCACTTCACCTCTGACCTAATCAGTACATCATAAAGGAGCATTACTGCCTTCCTTTTCTTGGATTCCATCACATAGTTATATACCACAGCATTTAATTTACCTTCACTGTCAGCTTTTCACACTGACCTTAATGATTTAAGTTTTCCACAATGACAACCTCCTAGTTCTTTTCCTATTTTAGATTTTTTAGCTTTTGTCATCCAGTTGTGTATTCTTCTCTGGAGTATTATTAACCAGATATAGTGCCATACATTGGGATATGTTGTATATTCTGCTCTGGAATATTATTTCCGAGGTTTAGTTCCATACACTTGAATACCTTGTGTGCTCTGTTCTAGAATATTATTATTTCCCAGGTGTAATTCCATGCACTGGGATATTTTGTGTATTACACTCTGGAGTATTACTATTTCTCGGGTATAGTTTCATACACTTGGATGTGTTGCATATTCTGATCTGGAATATTTTTTCCCAGGTGTAATTCCTTGTACTGGAATATTTTGTGTATTACACTCTGGAGTATTACTGTTTCTCAGTTCCATACACTTGGATGTGTTGCATATTCTGATCTGGAATATTTTTTCCCAGGTGTAATTCCTTGTACTGGAATATTTTGTGTATTACACTCTGGAGTATTACTGTTTCTCAGTTCCATACACATGGATGTGTTGCATATTCTGATCTGGAATATTTTTTCCCAGGTGTAATTCCTTGTACTGGAATATTTTGTGTATTACACTCTGGAGTATTACTGTTTCTCAGTTCCATACACTTGGATGTGTTGCATATTCTGATCTGGAATATTATTTCCCCGGTGTAATTCCATATACTTGGATAAATTGTGTATTCTTCTCTGGAATATTCGTATTTCACAGGTGTATCCCATAAACTTGGATCTGTTGAAGTGAAGCTTCCATTTTTTCAGATCATACTGCTAGACTTTTTAGGTTCTTTTTCAGACATCCCTCCTTACCTGCTACTACCCCATATTTTTGTCATCTAGAAAGACAATCATACAGTTTTCTGTGTCCTCATGAGGTCAGACAAAAACATACTCAATATTGTTTGGCCCAGGTCTGACTCATGCTAGATATGGCTTGTCATCTTCTTAAGTTCTGAGTGCTCCTACCTTATTATTACTCTTTATTTACTGTTATATAACCACTTCTTGACCTAGCCACACAGTTTTATCCCATGCATTTCCCTCTCAACTTTTCAAGATATCTATGGCATGAGACTAGGTCAAAGTCTTTCTTGAAATCCAGACAGGTCATATCTATAGGTATACCTCTGTCTACTACCTTGATAAACAGTCATATAAATAAATCAGGAGAGTTTGACAGGATATACATGCTGCCAGTCTATTCTAGATTCACAGATCAGACCATATTCCATAGCAATCATGCAAACTTCATTTTCAGAATTGTGTTATTTTTTGAACCCCAGTAATCACACGCACTGCCTAATAATTAGCCAGTGAATTTGATAGTGGTGTTCGGTGCAGTAATTATTTTATTCTAGTCCCATGAGACCATTCTGCTATTAAGGGCCCTGTCCTATTATTTATTTACTTACTTATTTATTTGACATTTTGTGACCGGAATAGTCTGACTGGGTCAAAGCCCTTTTTCACTGGAGACCTGGGGAGAAAAGCTCCAAAGTACTATTATAAAATATTAAAAAATGACAGTAAATGTGCAATACAATGAGATTATTGCCAAATGCATTTGCAATAATGGAGGCAAGAGAGAGAGTTAAGCACAGTTATTGCTAATAACAGGTAGTTATGAAAGTGAGCTATAATTGAAGGATAATTGAAAGTTCTAAGAGTGTCACATGCTTGAAAGATAGCATACAGTGGGTAGATGAGCTGGTTAGTAAAATAATGCACAGGGGTGTAGTTGGAAGGAGTAGGTTTTAAGACAGCACAGTGGTAGTCGAGAATAGTTGAGTGATGTTAGGATCAAAGTTATTATAGCAGAGGTCCAGAAAATAAAAGGTAAAGTAGCCTGTAGAGAGTCAGGAAATTGTCTCCTTACTGAAGGGAGGTGGGTAGGAGAAAGATGGTCTGAAGTAAAAAAACAGGAAGTGGGTGTCAGGAGTTAAGTAAGGTAGATAGAGTTAGCATGGTGTAAAATGGAAGTGAGATGGGAGGAAGAAGAGGAAGATAAGGGAGACATGTAGTGAACCAGGTTAGGACTAGGTTCAGGGGGGAGATTACAGGGGCATATCTTGAGGTGGATTAGGTATTGTTTGAGTGAGTTCTTAAATTTGTAGGTCTGGGGTATACTTCTTAGAGTCAAGGGAAGTTTCTTCTATAGGATGGCGGGAGAGTAACTGTATAGATTCTGTCCTGCAGATTTGTTAGGTTTGTGAATTTACAGCAGGCATTGGTCAGAGCTCCTAAGAGGTTGGGTGGGGGTATAAAGTGAGACTACTGAGGAAATGTCTGGACAGGAAGAGGGTTTATTGATAATGGAGTGGATTATGAGGAGTTAGGTAAGTCTGAGTTGGCTTGGAAACTCAAGCCAGTTAAGTGACTAAGGGCCAGATAGTGGTGATATTTGGGTGGCAAGTTAGCAGCAAATCTGGAAACTTTGTTATAGGTAGATTCAAGTTTAGAGACTAGAGTAGACTGGATGTTAGTAAAGATTTGTGAACTTTAGAAGAGGTTGAAAAGGAGGTATGCACTGGCAAGTGTTATTCTGGAGTCAGTGGTGAGGAAGAGTAGGAACAGTTGATTCAGAGATAGAGCAGTTAATTAGGATGGATGCTGGATATGCTACAGATGTAGCGATGGGTTTTAGTAAGAGCGATGGCAGGTTGTTTGCTGATGGGGAGTAGGGTTTGAGCTTAAGAAGGAGTTTTTTAATGTAGCTTGTTGGGCCCGGCTTTAGATAGAGGGGGGGGGGTTCTTGAGGAGGAGTTGTGGGTGGTGAGGGATGGGGTGGGAGAGAAGTCTGCATAAGTTTACTTATGGTGTTAATGAAATAAGAATTGAAGATGGTTGCAGTTTTGAGGGGTGAGTTGTTAGGGCAGGGGTTGGGTGTAGATGGATTTCCCAGGTGAAAGATTTGAGTGATAGTGTTCCTGAACTTTTTGAGGTTTCTGGATTGTGTGGTCTGGGGTTGATGGTAGAAATTCTTTTTATCATTATTAGTCTGGTTTTTAGTGAGATTTCGGATCTATTGAATAGTTCTGTCTGGAGGTTTAACAAATCTCCAGCAGTCCTTTTTAGGATGCTCTGCAACTTCTGATTTGTTCCTTGTGTCTTATTTTCCTTCAGTCCTTGCAGTACCTTTTCCACCTCCTCAGTTGTTATCTTTTAGTCTCTGCATCCTCATCCCAGTTGTTTTCTACCTTCCTAGGTAGGTATCCTTCCTCTAGCTTCTTTGTTGACTTCTGAGAAAAAAAATCAATTAACCTCCTTATATTTTTAGCCTACCTAAGCTAACTGACCAATTTCCTTCCTGATATCTTTTTTCCCTCAGACAGATAAAAATAGCATCCTTCCATGTCTTACTGTTGGTCATTACACTTTTTCCACTTATCTTTAGCCATTTTTGATGAATTTTGCAGTAGTACGTCCAATGTCCCATTTACTCTTCCTAAAGGTCCTCCCTTTGTTTGTTCAGTCACTATATCTCATTTACTCTTATCGACGTCCTCACTTTCTTAAAAACCAGAACAGTTTTCTTTTGATGAAGTAATCTGTTACACCCTCTTTGCTATGAACCTGTAGATCAGTCTTCTGTACATTTTTGCAGAGTTCTTCCCCTTACTTTCTCTTCTGCCAACTATGACATCCCTGTTTATGAAATACTCTAGTTTTTTGATATCACTTGCTTTATAGTCTCCACCTCTGATGTTAGTGGCAGCTCCTGGCTCCTTCACTATGGCAAGTGTGAACAGAACAATACTGCATGCTCACTATTAACCAGTGCAATTCTGATGTATAAATCTGTCCTCTCTTCCATCCTACAGAGCGAGAGGTCGGAGTTCTCACTTCTATTTTACTCTTTTTAATTTCTTCATGTCTTTTGGTCTTCTAATACCTTGATAGAAATGGACACCATTCCTAAGTCAAAGTATGATTAAAGTTCATGAAATTAGCACTGTTTCAGTCTTTGATGTTAGCCAGAAATGCTTTTCACAACACCCGCAATAAACAATTCATATGGAGTTACCTGTATCGGTAGCATATCTAAATAAGACTGTAAATTTTTTTTATGGGACCCATTGCTCCCACTACTGTTGGAGCTGTCTGGATATCCTTCCTCCCTATTGTCCTCATTTCTGCCTGCAAATCCTGGTATTTTATTACTTTATGTCTCTCTCAATAATGCTTGGAGGTTAATGTTTCTGATGCTTCTCAGCTACTTCAGTGTTATAATGTTTGCACAATCCTCAATGCAACAGTCTTGCCACATTATTATGCCTTTCAGTATACAGGCCCTCTGCCATTAATGTATCACACCCAGCAACAAGATATGCAACTGTTTCCAGTTCAGTTTTACAGAACCTGCTTTTATCTGTTTCTTCCACATGTTCAATGGCCTTTGTAAACCAGTGTGTGTATATAGTTCACCATCCTGGACCACTAATATTAACCTTTCATGTTTTGGTTTAAATTCTCTTCTCTTTAACCATTCCTGCATCAGATCCTGATCGACATGAGGTTGTTTGAGGAGTTTTCTGTACTTGCAACTATATTTATGCCTTTTTCACATTTTTTGCTCAGAAAACTTTATTGTTCTTTTTCATGAAGAGATAAATATCCAATTATCATAATAATATAATGATAAAAGAATAAATACACAAAGGATGAGCATACTCAAATTATGTACAATATATACAAGGCCTGAACTCAATAGGTGACAATATTAAAGTTCCAAAAAGGATTCTTCTTTTCTTTTTTAAAATTTCTATTATTATTTCATTCATACCTGGGGCTTTATTTGATTTCAATATTTTAACTTCTGTATGCGATATTTGTTTCTGTAAATAAGCTTAAAATTCTGATGGGATTTTTTTATATTAAGAGAGTCAAAAGTTATTACTGAGTTCTTAACATCAGAATTAGGATCTTGGTTTTGAGAAGTATAAAGGAATCTAAAAGCATCAAGTATGTCAAGAATATCAGTAGTGTTTTTCATCTTCCCTCCATGTATAACTTCTAGAATATTATTAATTTTTGATTGCATTTTAACTCATTTTATAAATTATGCATATGTTTTGGTGCTAATGAGTAGGAAGTCATTTTCAGTCTTTCTAGAGACAAATTTGATTTATAAGATAGAATGTCAAAATATTGTTTATTTAATGTTTCTATTTCTTTTAAATTAGATTTATTATTTTAGTAAATTTTGATTTAGCCACTAAGAACTGTAATGAACAGCAGATGCAGGGTGGTATCCAACGAGACGGAGCCCGAATAATGAAAAAATTCTTTCTTTACTCAATCCAATGATCAAAATGAAGTACAAATACACATAAAGTCACAGTTTAAAAATGATAAAACAACAAGTTAAGTGCTTTCGTCAATACTCAGACTTCTTCAGAACAGTGAATTGCTGGCTGATAACTCCTTAAATACACACCCAGTCAGTTAGTAAAATATTACCCCACATCATTTCCTTTCAATTAAGAAACATCACAGGAAGTGTAAGGTAGTAGTGAATACTCCCCCTGTTTGCAAGTACACAAAAGTCAACTAACCAAATGTTAAATCAATAGTGTCACATGTAAAGAATGTTATAAGGCAAAAATACCAATGACAATATAAATAAATCATAACATAAATAACTGTTTAAGTTTCAAAAGTGGTGCTATAGAAATTCTGTCATTAAGACCTGGAGGAGTATGCATTCAGTTTGATCTGCCACTTTAACTCAATGTACTCCAAATATTCCTCAACAGGTCCGCCCTTTGTCCCAAATCAACTTGTTCAAGAATAAAAACTAAAACTGTGATTACTTTGGTCATTAATATGCCTAAATAATGCATTCTTCATATTTTTCTGCTTGATGTCATATAAATGTTGGTAGACTCTAAGTCTAAAAGCATTTTTTTTTCCCCACATAATAACCTTGGCAGTTTTTACATACTGCAATATAAACAACCCCCTTAATATAGCAAAACATTTTCTTTTTATTAGTAATGGATCCAAAATTCTTAAGATTAAATTTGTCTGTATCCATCATGAAAGGGCACTGGGGACATCTACCACATTTATACGTGCCACCTCTAGTGAGATTAGGTTTGCCTTTTTCAAGTAGTCCTTTTATTGATGTACTCTTTTTATAAACTATAGTGGGTCTCTTACCTATCTTGTCCAAGACCCCAATATCATTATCAAAAACCTTCCAATATTTATGTATTATGTATTTGATTTCTTCAAAATCTACAGAATATGTGAGTGTCAATGCATGTGTAAAATAGTATTATTGTGCCTCACATTATTGTGGCCATCCCTATTGCCCAATAGGGCTCTAAAGTGTCCACTGGTCCTCTTGTTTATAACTTCCTGAATGATGTTTGATAGAAAAGGCTCTGGATAACCTCATCTCTGAAACATATTGGACAAATTGTCACATTCCTTGGTAAAGTCGTAAATGTCAGACACCATCCTGGCCAATCTAACACATTGGCCCTTGACCAGGGCCTTCTTCTGGTGCAAAGGATGTGCACTAGTAAAATGTAATAATGTGTTAGAATAGGTTGGTTTCCTATATCGTTGGGAAATAAAACAGTTGTTCACATAATCTTTCTTTATGGTAATATCCAAATAATGAATATAATCTAGATCCTTGACCATAGTAAATCTCAAAAAACTGGTGGTACTGTTCATGTATGAAAAGAACCTATTCAAATTTTGTTCTGATTGATTCCAAAACAGGACAATATCATCAAGGTATCGCCCATACAATACCCATGAAGTCCTGAATTCGGAGTTAAAATGTATTGATCTTCCCAATGTGCTAAGACAATGTTGGCGAAGATTGGTGCACAACATGCACCCATGGCAACTCCAAGCCTTTGTTTAAATAAATGTCCTTCAAATGTAATGAAATTGTTTTCCAAAACCATCTCCATACAAGTACGGATGGTCAAGATGGTGTCATGATTCAATGACGAATTACTGCATAGAAACTCATAGAACCAGTCCAGATCTATATCATGTGGTATAACTGAAAACAGGTCACAGACGTCAATAGTCATCAGGATGAGGTTACTGTCATACATATTCTGATTGACTTTACCAAGGAAGTCCCATGAGTCCTTAATTATAGTAGTCCGATTATCAAGGACCCCCTTAGTCATACTGTCAATGTATTTTGCTATACTAAATGTTTTGGAGGCTTTAGCATCTACAATGGGTCTTAAAGGTGGACTGTGTATTGATTTGTGAATTTTTGGTATTCCAAATATGGTGGGAATCCTGGGATGTTTGGTTAAAATGTAGTTGTGTGTGTCTAGTGTGATTTGTCCATTCAGTAAAAGTTGCTCCAATTCTAAGTCAATGTTATGATATGCTATGTTTAATTCATTTCGTGAGGTCTCAATGTACACTTCACTATATAGTATGTCAAACATTCTACTATTGTAATCATCAGTATTCATAATAACCAGACCCCCACCCTTGTCCGGTTTCATAAGTCTTATATTAGTCTGATGTAAAATTTCACTCAAAATACCCTTCTCCTCTATTTTTAAATTGTCTATGGGTGAGTCATTATGCCTATAACCCAATCGTGTTCTAATGTCGTTTTCACATAGAACCTCAAATATTTGTACCAAAGGGTGATTGGGAGGTTGAAAGGTACTTGGTCTTCTAAGGTTTGAGTCACAATTTCCTTGTAAATAGTTTTAACTGCACCATAACATCTACTATGTTGCCCTTGCTAGTAGGCACAAAATTCATACCTTTGGATAGAAAATCAGCCCATTCCCTAGTGACAGTAAGACCACTGTAATTATAAATACTGAAGTCACCCAAATCATTAGTCATAATTGAAAGAATCACATTCTCAGTCTCAGTATGTGATGGGCTGCTTATCTCCGGTAGTTGTTCCATCCCCCCCTCCCCCTCCGTGGTGCAGATCGAGGACTGTAATAATTCAACCTCATCTGTCTTTGGTTGATTAGCCTCTCCGATCTCCTGAGGGGGGCTTGTTCTAAAGGGATTTCCTCTCCTTCCTTATCATCTTGTGTCTCACAAGCTTGCCCTAACGTATAAGTACTGTGATTACCAGTCATTTGATTAAATTGCCCTCTTGGGGGGTCTGGATAAGCCACACCCTTCTCATAATCCATTTTGTCCCTACATAACTTCCTTTCCTTTTTCCCCTTTTAAATCACTGAGTTCGTTATAGACAGTATCAAACACAGCATTAAAAACATTTTTCTTAGATTCAAACAATAAGTCATTTTTAATGGTGACATCTACCTGATTAATTTCTCTTAACAGTAATGCCATTTTCTTATTGTTATCCACAATAAGAATACGTAACAATTCACAGCCTTGTCTGTTAAAAAATCCCAAAAGTTCTTTGTAAAGATGTGAATCCTTTTCCAACCCGGTTGGATATTTCCACATTCGTAGTCCTTTAGGGACTTGCTCCCTCTTAATACATTCAGTTAGGTACTCATTTTCTAACTGAATTTTCTTATATTTGAATAACAAAGTTTTAAACATGTGGATTTGTTGATCTAGTGTACCCAGGTCAGAATTCACATTCTCATTCCTACAATTTAAACTGAGATCAGTTTTTAACCAATGTTCTATGGAAATGTTAACATAGTTCGCTTCACGAGGCTCATGCATATTCAAGCCTTGAGTGCCAGACGCACCAATGGTAGTAGAATACGTCACTTCCTTATTCCCGTTACCCTGGCAATTATTTCCTTGTCCCGGAGGAATGGAAGAACAAGAACTAGACTGTGAAGTGTCCAAAGGTCTATTTCTCAAGCCAGCATTGTCCCTGATAATATTGTCGACCTTGGCTGACAGTTCAGCAACAGTCTTGGTAAGAAGCGTCACAGATGTCAAGACACTTTGTAAATCGGCACCATCAACGCTGGTCACCTGGCCACTTGCATCCATAACAAAACACCGACAAACTCAGTAAGCAGAATAAAAACTAGAATGAACAGCAGATGCAGGGTGGTATCCAATGAGACGGAGCCCGAATAATGAAAAAATTCTTTCTTTACTCAATCCAATGATCAAAATGAAGTACAAATACACATAAAGTCACAGTTTAAAAATTATGAAACAACAAGTTAAGTGCTTTCATCAATACTCAGACTTCTTCAGAACAGTGAATTGCTGGCTGATAACTCCTTAAATACACACCCAGTCAATTAGTAAAATATTACCCCACATCATTTCCTTTCAATTAAGAAACATCACAGGAAGTGTAAGGTAGTAGTGAATACTCCCCCTGTTTGCAAGTACACAAAAAGTCAACTAACCAAATGTTAAATCAATAGTGTCACATGTAAAGAATGTTATAAGGCAAAAAATACCAATGACAATATAAATAAATCATAACATAAATAACTGTTTAAGTTTCAAAAGTGGTGCTATAGAAATTCTATCATTAAGACCTGGAGGGGAGTATGCATTCAGTTTGATCTGCCACTTTAACTCAATGTACTCCAAATATTCCTCAACAGGTCTGCCCCTTTGTCCCAAATCAACTTGTTCAAGAATAAAAAAACTAAAACTGTGATTACTTTGGTCATTAATATGCCTAAATAATGCATTCTTCATATTTTTCTGCTTGATGTCATATAAATGTTGGTAGACTCTAAGTCTAAAAGCATTTTTTGTTTTCCCCACATAATAACCTTGGCAGTTTTTACATACTGCAATATAAACAACCCCCTTAGTATAGCAAAACATTTTCTTTTTATTAGTAATGGATCCAAAATTCTTAAGATTAAATTTGTCTGTATCCATCATGAAAGGGCACTAAGAACTGTGATTGAATGTTTTGTAGTTTTGAATCCCATATATGTATGTGTATATATATATATATATATATATATATATATATATATATATATATATATATATATATGTTGTCACCTCACAGCAAGAGATTCTTCGGTTCGATCCTCGGCTGGGGTGCCTTCTGTGCGGAGTGTGCATGTCCTCCCTGTGGTCACGTGGGTTTCCTCCGGGTGCTCCGGTTTCCTCCCACATCCCAAAGACATGCTGTAGGTGGATTAGACACTCTAAATTGGCCCTAGGCATGAGCATGTGCATGTGTGTGCCTTCTGTGGAAGGTTGGGCACCGGGCTGGGAATTTGACACCGTAAAACTCCACTGCCAATCATGAGTGGACAAGTGATCCGCTGTGGTGATCCCTAACCGGGAAAAGCCGAAAGAAGAAGATATATATATATATATATATATATATATATATATATATATATATATATATATATATATATATATATATATATATATATATATATAGTTAATGAATCTCAAATCATGACCATATTAATATCAGAAGTATTATTAGATTCCAAAAAGAAATTTAGTTCAGGTATTCTGGTCAAAAATGATAATCTTTTAAAATCACTTTGAATTTTTAGAGTTCGGGCATCATGATCAGAGATAGGACAAAAAATAATAATACCATTTGATATCTTAGAACTGATACCTTGAGAAACTATAATTCTATCTGTTCTGGTCTGTGTACCATATTTATAGTCCTGATGAGAAAAGAGCAGTGAGCTGGGATCTTTCATATATTTTTTAACCAATTTGACTTGCTTGCTTTTCTCTGCCTGGCTATTGCTGATCTCTGCATTTGATTTTGGAATTAAATTTTTAAGGTTTGGTTACTTCTATTTTTTTTTATCTTTTTCTTATATTTGCATTTGTTTTGTTTTAAGTTTTTTGTTCTGTTGGAATTTTAAGAGGTCTTGGCTAGGGTCAGTTAGAAAGGTTAGCAATTAATTCCTTTCCAGACAGTGAATAACACATTTTCTGTTTCTTCCCTTCCCACTTACTAAAAATACACTTTATTCAGCTGCTTTTACTGTATCTGTGCTTCTTCCCACTTTATTACTTTATTTTGCTTTTTGCTGCCAGTTCTTAAACGTGTTCAGTTGCATTTATTCTGATGCATTTATTACTGCTTGTTAGTAGCCCGATTAAATTGTAACTGTTTTTTCTAAGCATCTTAGTTTTAATTTAAACAGTTAGGCTTCAAACTAGTCACATTACATAAGGAAGGTTTGTGATCTACACTTGTGACAGGAGAGGTTGCTTACATCCTTCTAAGTTGGGAATTGCTGGTTGAAGGCTTATTGTGTCCATTATTCTAAAAGTATTTTAGTTCTTGTTTAAGCACTTGGGCTTCAGGCCCATTATTTTACATTAAGAAGGTATGTGGTCTACACTCTTGTGGGATTTGCTGGTTGAATTCTTATTGCTCCTGTTATTCTAAGTGTCTTTGTTCTGGTTTAAGCTCAATTAACTGGAGCTGCTCTGCATATGGCATCCTTTGCCAGAAGTCCAGAGTGTTTCTGCTTGAATCCAAACCATCCAAAGCTAAGAAGAAGAAATTAAGCTTATTTTGAATTTGATTTGCACTTTCTCCTCTGTATGTTACTGTTTTACTGCATTAATTTGTGGGTTTTTGACTGTCTTTACTGTTTATACCTGATTATTACCTGCACTTGTTTTGCACTGGAATATTGCTTCGGTAACATAGACTAAATCCAAACTTGTTGAATCTAGCCTGTTTTTCATACAGTTGAATGCAAATATAGCCATCTTATATTAAGAAAGGCTCCCATGCACCCTTGTGGTATAAGAGTGTGGATATAGCCTTGTCTGGGCTGGGGATTGCTGGAGGAAGGCTCATTGTGTGATTTTTTAGTGGCATACTAGTTTAAAACTGTTTAATTTCACTTGTATATAAGCCTCATATTTGCATGTTTTTGGACCCAGTTAACTGGAGCTGCTCTGTGTTTGGTGTCCTTTGACAGAGGTCCAGAGTGTTTCTGCTTGAATCCAAGCCATCCAAAGCTAAGAACAAGAAACAGAAATTAAGCTTATTTTGAATCTTATCTGCACTTTTTCATCTGCATTTTACTATTTTACTACATTAATTTGTGCCTTTTTTACTGTTTTTACTGTTTGTGCCCTCTTATTACCTGTGCTTGTTTTCTATAGTATAAATTCCCTTGTTAATCCCAGACCAATGTATGACCTAATTTGCTCTCTCACAAATTAGTACTCACCTGCTACTATGGACAGTCAGTTTTCCAGCATTTCTGCAGCCAGTCTGATTGACATGGGCATCCTGAGGTAATGTAGCAGTTGTCTCATGCTTTCTGACAACCACTTGCTCCTAAAGCAAACAAATGCAGTATGTAAAAGATATAACTATACCATGAAACTAGAATCAGTCCTCTCGTAACAATAAACAAGACATCAAGGAGGTTGTCAGCACACATACCTTTCCACTCACACAAGATAAGGTCAAGAAACATAAACTCATATACACGAAGGTACTCACTAAGAGCCTATCAAAAGACCAGAGACCTCCCAAGTGCCAACAGCCTACACATACTGGTACACAAACAGAATCCACCACTACACATAACACACATATCAGTGTCTCAGCAATTAAGCCCCTAAGGCAAAACACCTCAAAACCTAATGTCCTAGTTATTGGCGACTTAATAGTGAGACACACACAGATTTCCCCATCACCAGGTTGGACAAGGAGAAGGTCATAGTCAGCTGCCTGTCAGGTACTAGGATCCATCAAATCATGCACTGAAGTCACTCAGCAACAATTACCATTATGACTCTGTCATAGTACATGTTGGAGTGTATGACTTGAGACGTACCTCTCTGGACTATATGAAGAGAAACATGACTGAACTCTAAGATTATGTGTCCAGGCAGGTATGTCCCTAGCCATAAGCAGCTTTCTGCCTTCACATAGGATGATGCCACAATGCAGACAAAAAATGATTGAGTTCAATAAGTGGCTTAGCTTCTGGTGCCACTCCAGGGAGATCCAGTGTCTGACAGCCTGGGAAGACACGGTCGATAGACTCCATTGCTCTGCCACAGATGGCCTTCATCTGTCTCCTCAAGGCTTTTGGATACTGGCAAAGATGCTTGTCTCCCCCATAGTGCCTTTGTTAGGCAATGTCAAAATAAAGGAAACTTCCAATGTAAAGAAATTCACTAGAGGCAAACTCAGGTCCTGCTGCTTAATACTAGGAACCTAGACAGTAAACTGCACTCCTTGGAAGTATTCCTCACCTTGGAAGATGCTGAGGTCTGTGCAGTCACTGAGACTTTGTTCAAGGCTACAGACAGCACTCTGGCTGTACAAGGCTACAATGCCTTTCACACATTTAGACTTCAACTCAAGCATGAAAGAACCAAAGGTGGAGGTGTATCCATCTTCATTAAATCCAAATATACCTTAAGACTAGTAAAACAGTATGATTCTCTTGAGCTACTCCAAGTCCAAATAACTATAGGCAAAATACCATACCACATCATCGCTAGCTACAGATCCCAACCATGAACCAGGAGAAGCACACCACCTACCTGGAGTTGCTAGAGTTGCTCAGTATACAGCTAAACATCTTGGTCATGGGAGATTTTAACTATCCTTCCATTGATTGGGCAACTTACATGAGCACAAACACAATTGCTCTGAGGTTCCTCGATTTTGTTAATTCAAATGCCCTGGAACAGTTGGTCTGCAGCCCCACAAGGGGTGCCAATGTCCTAGATTTAGTGGTCACCGACATGGGGGAGGGTGTCACTGCACTACCCCCTGTGTGTTTCCCTCCCTGGTAAGGTCATATCATAAATCAGTCTCATTTGAAGTAAAGGTCAGGCCTGACACCCCCACAGGAGCAAAAAAAAAAAATGAAACATTTCTCCAAAACAAACTACAACCTACTAACCAATGGTATAAAAAGTTTCAAAGACCCTGCTAACACAGCCAAAAATGACTCCTATGCAGAAGAGTACACAAATGTCTTTTATAACCACTTAAATGTATTGACTCAGCTATACCTAACAGGACTAAAACCAGGTCCTCCCAAAAAACAAGCCATTGTGATGGACTGTAAGTATAAATAAATTATATAACAAAAGAAAGAAACTGATATCTATGAACAGGAGGGAACTTTATCAACAGAGGAAGAATATCCTCCACAGCTTGAACAAGCAAATCAGATATATTGTAAAGTCCTCTAAGGCTAGTTATGAGACTAAATTAGCATCCCTAGCTAAAGACAACCATAAGGTATTCTTTAGTTTTGTCCGAGACCTAAAAGGGAATGCCCAGCTGTGTGCTGAACTTGTAGTGGATGGTACCACTCACACTGAACCTGAGGAAATTAACAACTGCTAGCTGACAGATTTGGTAATAACTTTACCTCCCTGTCCCCACCAGCCATACCCCAAAACATTCCTGACACCAGTCCTCTAACAAGTATCTCCAAAGTACAGGTAATACAAGCACTCTCCAAGGCCAAAAACATGGCCTCTCTGGGACCAGATAAAATCCCAGGTTGCTTACTAAGCAATCCAAAACAAGACCTGACAGAACTATTCAACACTCTTTTTAATCATTGCCTGACCACTGGCTGTGTTCTGGCAGAGTGGAGAACAGCAACAGCAATCCCCTTGTACAAAGTGGGTCCATCAACTGACCTAGGAAAATATTGTCCCATAAGAATAACCAGCCTTATCTGCAAGGCCATGGAAAGAATCATTATGGAACTTGTCAACAAGGACACAGGCAACCTAAAAAGTCTTGCCTGGCCCAGTTTGGTTTCATCAAATGTAGATCTTGTCTATTAAATCTAGTGGACTTCTTTGAGAATGTCACCAAAGCCCTGGATGAGGGCAAAGCAGTACATACCACCTATCTTGATTTAGACAATGCTTTTGATACAATCCCCCACTCAGGGATCATAGGTTCATAGGTTGGTGCGAGACTATCAGCCCTATGGCCTGTACAAGCCTAGCCATAACAATTCCCTGGCTATTTCTTCCCACATTTCATTGAGAAACTCTCCCAGCCGGGGATTAACCCATATGTCACTAGATGAGTAGCCACCTGGCTCACTGACAGAACACATGCTGTCAAAGTTGGGGAGTCCACCTCCACCAGTAATCCAGTTACCAGTGGGGTTCCACAAGGATCTGTGATTGGCCATCTACTGTTTGGAATCTATTTCTCTGAGGTCCAGGCAAAGGTAGATGGCTTGTGGCTTACCAAGTTTGCAGATGAATGTAAACTGGGCTCAATCACTGAGTCCCCCAGAGATGTAAATATATTACAGAAGAAGCTGACGCAGACATATAATTGGTGCCAAAGTCATGGACTAAAACTAAATGCAAAAAAAGGTTCATTATCCCCTTTGGCAAAGAAGTAGCCCCTGCTAATTAGGATATAGATAGCACCCCTCAAAGGTCAACCCCTGTTGTGTGAGACTTGAGAGCACAGGTTGATAGCAATCTAAACTTCAATCACAATGTATCCATATTGGTTAGGAAAGCTTTCTACATTGCACATCTCATAAATAAGGGCATCACATCCAAGGTTATAACTCTGCTGTACTCAACCCTTATCAGACCACTAACTGAGTACAATGCTCCCTTCTGTATGCATCTCACCAGACACCTGCAGCAACTGGAGAGATCACAGAGGTTTCTAACCAAAATAATCTAGAGGCTCCATAATGTGACGTACAAAGACTGAAAGTCCTATCACTGTACTCTGTATCATACAGGCTTCTGAGAGGCAACCTTTGCCTGGCCTACAGAGCAATCTCTGACTCAGCCTAATGGAAATGCCTCACATCTGCAAATCAAATGGCACAAGAGTCACACACTCCAGGGATCTCAACCTAGCCTGTGACATTAACAAAACATGTTGGAGAGATAGATACATCTCCCAGAGATTGCTACTCCTCTGGAATAAGCTCCCACTTCATGTGAAGCAGAACTCCTCAATGACCCTATTTATGCACAACCTTGACAATTGGATGGGTAAACATAAATTCACCCCAGTGCTAGCACCTATGTCTCTCATGAACAAGGGTAGTCAGTGCTGATCATAGAATCGCTCTGCTAATAATGACCATCCAACTATGGTCATTTACGGTACATGGGCTTTTTACATGGCTAGGCTAGTAAAAGCCCTAGGGCCATAAGCTTAGTAACCTCCTATGAACCTATGAACCTAATGTGTCACGATAGATTCTTTCCAATTTTTAAGTGTTTTGTCAGTGGAAGTCAACCTTAGTTTTCTCTTATTACTGCTGTCAGAATCCTCCAATATACAATTAAAATCCCCTTCAATAACTAGGATGCCTTTATAATTATTAAGGCTAAAGTATAAGTGATTCTTAGCAAGACTTTGTTCCATATCAGGAAAACAGTAGAGGTTTACTAAAGTCCATATTCTACTGTTAAATTTTAAAACAAAAAGAGTAAGAAGACAGTCTTGATCTTCATATTTATAGATAATTTGTGGGAGACCTGTATTTATAAATAGTTTGTGGGAGAGCTGTATTTATAAATAATTTGTGGGAGAGCTGTATTTTTCTTCCAAAGTGTCCTGACTCCCCTTCTCTTAGTTTTAAAAGAATATTGAGCAAGAATTATAAAGTCACCAGGGTTCCAAATGTCTTTTCCCATCTGTTTAATATGTGTTTGTTGTAAGAAGACCACTTGTGCCTTATTAATATTTAGATATTGTATCAGATTTGATCTTTTTCTTGGATTATTTAAACCATTAATATTTAAAGATAATAGTGATAAATACATCTATACGACAAAATGATCTTTTTCCATCTTCTCCCTTCTCTTAAACAGGAATGAAAGAAAAAAAGCAATGAAACATAGTAGGTTACTGAATGCCTCTCATAATTTTGGAGCATAAAGATTAATAATTCAGGTCAAAAGAAAAAAAAATAGAAATAAAAAATATAATAGTTATGTTGGAAGTAATGCATATTAATTGCAAACATGAAATTATCAACATTCCTAGTCCAGTAGATAAACAAAAAGCCTATAAGTCTATCCAACATTAGCTAACCAGGCTTTGACCTAAAGTGATAACAAGAAAAAGCCATTCTGCTAGAACTCTGCAGTACTTATTTTCCCTAACAGAGACAGTGTTAACATTTGGTAAAATATGAAAAAACATAATATCCAATAATACGAATGTTCATAGGTTCGTAGTTTAGTACTAAGCTAAGTGCCCTTGCGAGCCGTTTTAAGCCTAGCCAATTATCCCTTGTGAGACTCAAACCCTCTACCTTGTGTTTATAAGGCAAATACCTTAGCCATTAAGCCACCCTCCCACCCCCATGCAGAAATAATAAGATGTATAAGAAGGTATTCTGCAACTAACACTAGGTAAGACTGCAATCCAAATTGTAGCTTGCTACAGATCCCCCACCATACCCCAAGATTCTCACTACACCTTTCTAAACATACTGGAAAATATTAAGATAGAACCAAACACCCTAATACTGGGTGATTTTAACTACCCTGCCATTAACTGGGAAAGCTACTCATGTACCAACACCTTTGCCCAACGGTTCTTGGAATTCATAAATTCCAACGCCCTGGATCAACTAATCCATAGTCCCACCAGGGGCTCCAATATCCTAGACCTGGTCATTACCAACATGGGAAATCGATGCTCCACACCTATGGTCACCCCCTCGTTAGTCACGTCTGACCATAAGCTGATCACCCTTAACATCCACATCCCACCCCACCCCCAGTAAGGAAACCTCCATAAAAAACTTCTCCAAAGCCAACTTCATGCTATTCAAGTCAGAAGTGACAAACTTCATGACACCCATGCAGACAGGAGCTGAAAGTTCAACTGCTGAATCCTACACTAAGGCACTGTACGAGCACATCCACTCATACATAAATCGTGCCATCCCAAATAGAACCAAGATGCTCTCATCCAAAAAAAAGAAGCCAATTTGGTGGTCCCCTGCCATAAACAAACTTTACAACAAAAGGAAGAAACTGTTGCAGAAAAGAGGAAAATCCCAGGATGCAAAATCTTCCTTACCAGCCTCAGTAAGAAACTGAGATCCCTCATAAAATCCTCCAAAGCTAGTTACAAAAATAAAATTGACAAAGATTCCAAAGACAACAACAAGGCATTCTATAACTATGTCAAGAATCTAAATGGCAATGCTCAGATCTGCTCTGAGCTAAAACAGAATGGCATTAAATATACTGATCCCAAGGATATTGCCAATATCCTGGCAGATCGATTCAGTGCCAACTTCACCCCCCTCTCTCCCCCTAAATGGCCCATCTCAATACCGGAAGATTGCCATATTCCGGTAATAATGGCCACACAGGTAAAAAACGCACTCTCCAAAGCTAAGAATACAGCATCCATGGGACCAGATGACATCCCGGGCTGTGTACTACATGAACTACAATATGAACTGGCACCTCACCTAAGTATCATATTTAATCATAGCCTCACCTCAGGTTTCATGCCCACTGAGTGGCACACAGCTACAGTTATCCCACTCCACAAGGGGGGATCCACCTTGGATCCCGGAAACTACTGTCCCATCAGTCTGACAAGTCTTATCTGCAAGGCCATGGAGCGTATTATCATGAAACTTATAAACAAAGACATTGGCAACCTTCAAACACTGGACCCCACCCAGTTTGGTCGTGAAGGGCCGATCTTGTCTCCTGAACTTGATTTACTTCTTCAAATCAGTTTCCAGAGCCATGGACAAGGGTAAGTTGGTCCACACAGCCTATCTAGACTTTGCCAAGGCCTTTGACACCATCCCCCACTCTGAAATCATAGATAAACTTACTAAGCTGGGCATTAATCCCTACATCACCCAATGGGTTACTAACTGGCTTACTGATAGAACCCACACTGTAAAAGTAGCCGACTCCAAATCCAGCTCCAGACAAGTGACAAGTGGAGTACCTCAGGGTTCAGTCCTGGGACCACTCTTGTTTGGGATCTACTTCTCTGAAGTACAGGCCAACACTAAGGGACTCTGGATAACAAAGTTTGCAGATGACTGCAAACTGGGAGCCATTATTGAATCCCCAAATGATGTGGATACTCTACAAAAGGGCCTTACAGAAACAGATGCTTGGTGCCAGAGCCATGGGCTCAAGCTCAATGCCAAGAAATGTATAGTTATCCCCTTTGGGAAAAAACATGTATCCGTGAATTACCATATAGGTGGCAGTACACTAAACACCGAAAGTTTGATAAGAGACTTAGGGACACAGGTGGACAGTGGTCTCACCTTCGATAACCACATTGCCACAACAGTCAGGAAATCCTTCTATGTGGCACACTTCATCACTAAGGGCTTTTCATCCAGAAAAAAGGAGGTCATTGTCTCACTGTACTCATCCCTCATTAGACCCATTATAGAATACAATGCACCGTTTGGTATGTACCTCTCAAGACATCTGCAACAACTGGAAAGGCCACAGAAATACCTCACTAAAAGAATCAGAGGCCTAAAGCGGATGCCCTACGCTGACCACCTTAAAAAAACTCTAGCTATAACTCTGTCGCATATCGTCTACTCAGAGGCGATCTTTGCTTAACATACAAGGCCATGTCAAACCCATAGCTGTTGGACATGCTACACTTAAAGAAATTGCAATCCCTCAGAGCCACACGCTCCTGGGATCTAAACCTTGTCATCACAATAAACAAAACATGCTGGAGGGATAGGTTCCTGACCCAGAGACTCCCCAGACTCTGGAATAGATTGCCCATACATGTCAAGCAGAGTGCCTCTTTGGTCCTCTTCAAAAGGAACCTTGACGATTGGATGGGAGAAAAGAAATTCACCCCGGGGATCACGTCAGTCGCCCTGCTAGACAGGGGTCCAGGGAAGTAAATAGTGTGGGAAGAAATAGCCAGGGAATTGTTATGGCTAGGCTTGTATAGGCCCCAGGGCTGATAGCCTAGTACCAACCTATGAACCTATGAACCTATTATGTAATAATAAAGAAGAAAAGCTTTTCACTGTTTTACTGTTTTCCTTTTCCCATGTTCTCTCCTCCCCCTCCTTCCCTTGAACAAAAAAAAAAACATACACCATGTAATGTCAGTAGACCGAATAGCTGTTACTCTGCCTCAATTCTCTTGATTAATTATCAGAAATGTTATATAAGTATATGTATAATCTGTTTATTTTGGTGGGGAGGGGTCAATACAACTCAATTCCTATATGTGCTGAGTTAAACAAGTACACTACTAGAATTAATTGCAGAACTTATTGTTGCTTCCAGTTTGGCTACTTTAATGATTTTATATATATATATATATCTATATATATATCTATATATATATATATATATATATATATATATATATATATATATATATATATATTTTTTTTCCTTAAGAAAATTGTTGTTTATACATCAGTTGTTAATTAATGTGGTAATAACTCCTTGTTACTGTTAACTCAACTTATAACTTCATTGACAACTAATAGTATCTACATTTCCTTGTTACTGTTAAACCAACTTATAATTTCATGAACAGCTAATTCTATTTACATTTATTTTAGTGTATTATACTGATTTTTGACAACATTCTGCATATTTAGTGTCATCTAGCTACAACAGAACAAATCGTTTGCCACCTTTATTTATTTACTGAAGGGAAAATGTGCTTATGATAGCCTAGAGGTAATTATTCTATAGAATCCAGAATTACCAACATGTAGAGATAACAGTATAATTCCATTCAGGTTCATCTCACTTCCATTTAATTATGTCAATATCTAACTAACTATTTAGCCATCATTCTGTAAAATTGATGTCAGCATTAAAGCTGATACCTAAGAATATGAAAGAAGGAAGGAGTGATGTATAAGCTAAACAATAAACTGAGTAATGCAAAAACAATAGCTTATAATAATTATATTATCTGATTATCATTAAATAGGAAACAGTGTCAAAGTATATATTCATTAACTGAAATGCAAATGAGAACAGTTATGATTAATTGATAATTAAATTTCAACATCAGAAATGAGAAATCCCTACAACCAATTATATAGCCATAAAATTGAAGAAAAATGTAAGCCGATATACATAAATAAAGTAAATAAACCATTCATACCCCTTTTTCCTTCCTCCCTCCATCCCTCCTTTCCCAGTCTAAAAGATGGATACAGAAATAATGAAAGCTAATACAAATTTATGCAAAGAGAATGAAGGTAGTAAATATTTTCACATAAATAATCATAACTTTGTTTCAACCCCTAGTATTCTTTTATGGAAGAAACAAACTTTTAAGTAACAGTTGTTTATGCATAGACTCATCAGCTGAACATGTGCAGCAATCATTCATAGCAGAAAAAAACAGGAAATCAATAAAAAATACCAAGGATAAAACAATAGCTGAAAACACTCACTCAGATTAATATAGATAGTGAAATAAATTCATTCAGACTTAGTTGAAACTGACCACCTTAACAAAGCCAGTCAAACAGGATTATAAAAACAAAAGGTCAGGATGAGCCGTACAGGGGAAGTAACACAATGGAAGTGTGAATGGCTTCCTACAGAATATGTGGATGTAGTAAAAAAGCTTCATGCAACCTTCAACAATTAAACAACCTCAACCATTTAAAGCAGGCTTGATAAATGTGCCTAGTGGTCAGTCCAAGATGTAAATTGAAACAGTAATATGAAAAAAACAAGTGTTTAATCAGGTTAATAGGCACCAAATCAAAAATAGTCTTTCAAGATGTACAAATAGGCAGGTCCATCAGTCAAACAATTCCCCCATACAGTCATAATCATAAAAAACAATACAGTAAGGCTACTAGATCCTATCCAATCTTCATCATAAATAAAACAAAACCATAAACAAAAATGTAAGAGTATAAAACATTTGAAAACATACATATTAAAATTCAGGAAGTATATTTTATAGAGCTGTATTGTATAAAACAGAGATCTCATGAAATTAGAATTAGACTCTAGTACCTACAAATCTATATATAATGTGAGTAGTGAGATATTCAAGTGAAGAGGGGATATATTTCATGATTATAATATAGAAACATTAATTATTAAACCATAAAAGAAGATATGTGAAGAAAGAAGTTACCTATGTGAAGGAAATAACATATGGTTAAAATAAAGAAACTGTAATATCCATCTTGGCTTCACGAGAGGTGCAATAAAGCAAATTATCAACAACGTATGTTTAAGTGATATATAAAACAGTTTAAGAAACTTCTCTGCGTAGAAGATTTTCAGTCCATATATCTCTAGTTAATCACTGTATATTAATCAGATCAGACAATAGTAGCAGAAGTAGCAAACGTAAACTCGTCTTAAGTCAAAAATAAATAAATAATAAAAAATATAAGATTGTACAGAATTACTAAGTATACAAAAGTACCCAATGGGGGAAGGGATGTGAATTTAATATGTGTACCAATAACACTTTGTTTTACAGCACAATAAACCACTCCCTTGCCTGATAAAAACTATATATATATATATATATATATATATATATATATATATATATATATTTAAAAAGCTTGTGAGGAAACTATTACTCTATTTTTGTTTTGCTTGGATCGCTTGTCTTAGTACTTAATAAAGGATTTTTGACTAGAAGCAGACTGCCTGCCTTGCTTGGGTTACTTTTGAATACTTAGTAATTTTGTACAATTTTATAATTGTCATTATTATTTTTTTTTTTTACTTAAGACAAGTTTAAGTTCGCTACTTCTGCTACTATTGTCTGACCTGATTAATATACAGTGATTAACTAGAGATATATGGACTGAAAATCTTCCACACAGAGAAGTTTCTTACACTGTTTTATTTTTGAACCCACTATACTTGTTTAGTGGGTTGTTTTGAGACTTCGGGGATACCACGGAGATTACTTGTTTATTTTTTTTAAGTGAGATATATATATATATATATATATATATATATATATATATATATATATATATATATATATATATACACACACACATATATATATATATATATATATATATATATATAAAAACATCTTCTTGATTTTAACTGTTTTTCTTATTTGATGTAGAGAACTTATTTATTATTATCAAGGACAAAAAGATAGTTATGCATTAAAGATAGAAGAAATGTTCAAAAGTAATTATTTTGTGACTGAAGATTTTATAATTGTCTTAGCACTGGCACAACTAGAATATTTTTTTTCTTCTTGATATATCAGTCCATGTACATTTATCCAAGTTTTTTTTCAGAGAAGGGGATGACCAATCCATGTTTTCAGTCACAGGAATAAGACTATTATTTTTGACAAATATAGAAGCTTCCTTTAAATTTATAAAGGTTTTTACTCCCTTTGACAGATGAATTTTTATTTTTGCTGGAAAAATTATCTGTGATTTAAAACCATTTAGTTGAAGAGTTTTCACAAGCGGGCAGCAACTTTTCCTCAAGTTCAATGCTTTAGTTGAGTAGTCATTATCAAATCTGATTGCATTCTGTCTGTATTTCAAAGGGGTTTTCCTCTTAGCATTTGAGTACTAGTTCATTATCAATATATGATAAAAAATGTATAACTATAGATCTCGGTGGAGCAGAAGGTGAAGTAGGAATAGATTTACCTATGGATCTGTGTTCTCTTTCAATATCATAGGAAAGACCCTCCTCTAGATTTAATATTGCTGTGATCCAAGTATTTAAGAATGAAATTAAATCTTTACCTTCATTTTTTTTTCTGGAAGACCAAAATTTCTTATGATACATCTCCTTTCTCTATTTTCTAAATCATTTATTTTGATTAGAAGCCATGTATTTTGTTTTAGTAAAAAATCCATTTGAAATTCTTCTTCTTTTAGCCTTCCAGCTATATCATTCAGAACATTCTCTATGTCAGATATTTTGGTTTGTTGTTGTAATAGTTCTTTAAAAAACATCAGTTTGTTTAAAACATATCTCTCTGAGATTTTCTAAAGTCATCTGGAAGGCATCCATTTTCAAGGATAATTCTTGAAGTTCATCTGGAAGCCATCCATTTTCAAGGATCATTCTTGAAGTGTAGAAGTCACTAGTTGTATATCTTTCTTCAGAGAAATGTCAGTATGAGAATGTTTAGAATTGCTCATCTTCATTCAGTAGTTAAGTCTCTGAGTAAAAGTGACAGGAATTTTTTTATATAATTCCATGAAAATCAATATTTGAATACTCAAAACTATTCTCAGTAAGACTGTAATATATATTTTTAAATAAAATAATTATTTTCCTGTATTTAAGTCTTATTCTGCAGAGATCTAAAAAGTTGCTGTCTACACTTTGCCATCTTGGCTCTGCCCTCTTTACAACATTACTTACCTTCTCATCTGAGCCTTCTTATATTCTTTCTTTAGTTTGGCGCATTTAGTTGCTACCTGACTTTTGTCTATTTCTGGTTGGGTTTTTATTCCCGCTTTACACTGATCTGCTTCTGCTAAACTAAGCAGGGAAGTCATCTTAAAATTGTTCTCTTCATGTTTCTAAACTTTCACTATGTTTGGATCTGGTGAGATCAGCAGATATGCATGCAGTCTATAGATTACAGATGTATAAATATAATAAATTTTGAGGAGGCCCATACCTCCTTTAGAATGAGCAATATGTAATATTGGTATACACTAATTTTTATATATCATTTAATAAGTATGAAATATTTTTCTTGTTTTTCTGTCCAACTGATCCAATTTCTTTTGGGGCCAGCTGATCACCCTAAAAGTGTAAGTTAGAACAGGAAAATCAAATTGGTTTATAGCTTAGACTTTGTTCCAAGATGTCAGGTCTAGTTTTCAGTATTAGCTTTAGTCTCCCAAAATATTCCTTACTAAGTTTTGCTCACATTTGTTAATGTTTTATTGTTAATCTTTCAATTCCCAAATATTTATACACTTTCTCCTGTTCAAGTTCTTTTATATCACATTCCTATCCCAGACTATTTTCTTGGTGCTGCAGCTTTCCTGCTTTAAATGTTGCTTTTGCACATTTATCAAGACCAAATTACATTCTTATATCATCTGACAAAGTTTTGGCCACTTCCAGTTCTGCTTTCAGCTCTTCACCTGATAAACAATACAGTTTTAAATCATCCACAAAAGGATATGAGAAGTCGTTACACTTTCTTGTTGTATGGGAGCCAAATTGTAACCGTGACCTAATTGGTTAAGTAGACAGCTTAATGGATTAAGGGCAAGACAAAAGAGCAGTGGTGACAAAGAGTCAGCTTGGAATATCCCCCTTTGAAATTTTTTGTTTGGGATAATAATTTTCCCTTTATCATGGCTTAGCCATAAAGTGGTTTACCACTGTTTCATGGTCACTATAATGTTATTGATCAATATAGGGTGTATCTTATACATCTGTAAGCACTCCTTTATCCATGAATGTGGGATGTTGTCAAATGCTTTTTATGTAATCTGTCCTTACCATACACAAGTTCTTCACTTTTTACAATTCTTCATTGTGACTTTATTCAACAACAAATGATCCTTTGTTCCATCATGATGATGATCATCAACCCCATTTTTTCCATTTTTTCTACATGGGGTCGGGGTATCGTGTTAACCATCGCCATCTCTCTCAATTCAATGCCACACTCCTCCCTTCTTTGTTACTCATGCTTGACTGTCACAGATCTTCTTTCACACAATCCATCCACCTCTTTGCTGGACATCCTTGTTTCTTCTTACCTTCTTCCTGTCTGTCCCAAATCTTCTTCACCAAATTGTCTTCTGCTTTTCTGCACATGTGTCTAAACCACTGTAAACTGTTCTCTTTGATCTTTTCTGCAATTGGAGCTACTTTGGCCTCTACTCTTATGTCCTCATTTCTTCATCTGTCCCACAGACTGAATCCTACCACCATTCTCAGGCACTTATTTTCCATTACCACTGGCTTCTTCATCTGCTCTGCCCTTACTGCCCAGGATTCTGTACCATACAGTAGCACTGGTTGCACCACTGTCTTGTACACCTTACATATCAGCTTCTTTAGCATTCTTCTGTCATAGACTACACCTGACACTCTATACCAGTTGGCTGCAGCCCCTCTGATTCTAGCTTTGACTTCTTCATTCAGACTTCCCTTCTCCTCAACCACCTCTCCTAGATGCTTGAAGTTATTTACCTGTTCCACTATCTTCCCTTCTATCTCAGTTCTCAGCTTCTTCTGATTTCCCCGTTATCACTTTCTTATCTGTGCTTAGGGGTCTATATTAAAAACACGAACGTTGACTTACCCGAATACCTAAACCCACCAGCTTTCCTTATGTACCTTATTTCCATACCTGACTTGGCCACATATCTATTCTGTAGTTTTCACACATGCTGTTTTGAGGTGCTGCCATTTTACTTCAACTCCACTTATTTCCTCTTCTTCTTGGGCTGCTACAGCCTTGAGTAATTCCTTGAACTGTTGCATTTTGTCTGCAGTCAACTTCCGGGTCTTCATCCTGGTCTCTGTTGACCTTAGAGCCTTCTCTGACCACTGCTTGCAGCTGACTGTGGCTGCCAGTGGTTTATGCTGTGGGCTGACTGTTTCACTGGGGATGATTTTGGAATCATTGATTCTTCCCCAGTGCCTTTTCCTTACTAGGAGGAAGTCTACCTGAGTTGCATGTTGGCCACTCGTGTATGTGATCTTTTGACTGTCTCTCTTTCTGAATCATGTGTTGGCTATTATCAAGCCATTTGCTAGACAGAAGTCTAGAATAGCCTCTCCTTCTTATTTTCTGTTGCCCCACCCATGTGGACACAGACAGTTCTCATATCCTGTTCTGTCTGTCCCGATATGTGCATTGAAGTCACCTATTATTAACACCAACTCATGTTGTCCTGCTTTATTTAGTATGTCCTGCAACTGCTGTCTGAATGCACACTTTTCCTCACTATCACAACCCTGCTGTGGGCCATATGCTGATATTATTAATACTGTCCTATCATTACACTGGAGTCTGATTGCCATGAGTCTGTCACTAATTCTGATGTCATCCCTCACTGACTTCTGAATCCTTTCTCTCACCACAATTCCCACACCATTTCTAACCTGTCCCTCCTCCTGTATAGTAGATTCTGGATTCCAAGTTAAATGGCTTTGCTGCATTGCCCATCCATCGTGTCCCTTGGATACATAGGATGTCCAGCCTCCTCCATATCATCATGTCATCCACTTCCAAGCTACGTCCCATCAGTGAACCCACCTTAAGTGTAGCAATTCTTAGTTAATGTTTAGCAGGTTGATTGGTTTTATGTCCAACTTTCACTAAACAGAGCCTTTGATCCATATGCCTTTCTTTTGTTACCCTTTTGTTCTATTGCCATGACTGAGTTTTCATCTAAAAGACTATAAACTCTGTCAGCATCAATTCCAAAATCCAAAATGCTCTCTCTCTCTCTCTCTCTGAAACAATATTTTAAATTGATAATACATTACTGCTGACTCATTTTAGATTACATCATTCTTCAGGTTCCCAGTATACATCATTAGAAGGCAGGTTATTGAGCTATGCTTTTTACACCCAGAAATAGCTCCTCAATCACTTCTTCCTAGAAAATCTGCTTATACACAGCATTGTTTCCACCCAAATCACAGTACAGCTACTGTTCTGATATGATTCACTAATTCTATTGCAAATTCTTCTGACAGCAACAAGCTAATCTCATGTTTGTTTCTGGACCTCTCCAAAGCCTTTGACATTGTTTCCCACTGATTGGTTCTATCCAAACTAGCTACCCTTAATCTCTCCAACTCTGCGCTTTCTTGGTTCTCAAGTTATCTCTCCAACAGATTCCAGGCAGTTAAATGGCAATCTAACTTTTCTCCCTTCTTACCCATACAAACTGAGGTACCCCAAGGCTCCATCCTTGGACCCCTATTATTTAATATCGTTACTAATAACCTACACTCTTCCTGTCCACTCTCATCTGTTATACAATATGCTGATGATTCCACCATCATCTCCTCTTCTGACAATCACCCACCTTCACACCCTCACCCAAGAGTCTCTGCACTCAGTTAAAAAAGGGTTAACTTCCAACCAATTGCTACTTAACCCTAAGAAAACAAAATATCTCCTATTCCTCCCTAAACCACTCCAACATCATAAAGCTACCTTTACTGTCTTCTCCATTAAGAACACCATCATCTCTGTTGAACCTCACACCAAATTGCTAGGAGTTATTATTGATGACCAACCAAAGTTCAATCTTCATATTCAGCAGTGCATCAAAAAGGCACATCAAAAGTTAGGCCTGCTATATAGACATCAAAAATTCCTCACAGATGTCTCTAAACTCTCCCTTGCACAAGTATTCCAACTTCCCACCCTTCTTTATGCTGCCCGTATTCCCACTAATATCCAATCAAGTCTTCTATCAAAACTGGAACTGACCTATAATAAAATGACAAGATTTGCCCCTAACCAACCTACCGCTCTCACCACTGCCTAGCCTTGAAAAACCTGCAGTGGCTGGAATTTCATCATCAAATTCTACTACCCCAGCTTGTCATAGCTCATTCTATCTTACATGAACCCTCCTCCTGTCATTCTCTCTCTACCCTCATCCAGCCCTATACTCCCCACCGCGACCTCCATAGCTCCCAACAGCATCTTCTGCAAGTCTATGCACCCAACAAAAACATTGGTAAACCTCTCTACAGCTACTCAGTAGCAAATGCTTGAATAAATTACCACTAAGTGTTAGACAGATCTCTAACCCCAACTCTTTCAAAACAACAGTAACGGAAACTCTATATATATATATATCATGGACATGCGTATTTTATGACCCAAGTTCATCTACCTCCCACCTATAATACTACTGCAGCAACCTTTTCTCCCACCTGTCTCTGCCTCTGCTTCTAATAAAGTCTACTAACAATCAGTAGTTCCTACAGCTTCCACAGCTGTAGTCTTGGAAATTGGATCTTGCCCTGGGCTTATCTCCTGTTTATATATATATATATATATATATATATATATATATATATATACATAAATATATATATATATATATATATATATATATGTATGTATGTTACTTTCTGTTTTACAATCATCTATATTTTCTGCATTCTGCTTACTGTTGCATGAAACTTCATACTATATTATGTTTTCAGTTTTATGACCATTTCCTAGCATGTTGTTTCAACATACATCTCATACATGTTGTAATTATAGTAATTTTAGTTCTAACTCTGTCATGTGATTACTTTTGTTACTCGTACTTTTTGGAGCTTTTCTCCTCGGTCCTCCGCTGAAAAAGGGCTGCTCTCCAGTCAGACTAACCCGATCAACAAATATCATATAATAATAAAAATAAATAATAAATAGTTTTTAAGGATAGCTTGCATGTTCATTCTTAAGGAAGAGTATTGTTTCTCCTGTTGTTAGCCAGGTTGGTGTCTGTTCAGGGTGCGCATATAAGTAGTTCTTACTTGGGGCTAAATCTGCATGTAAATATGTTAATACTTTTAGCCAGAAGTTAGGTGCTGCTTCTAGGCCTGGAGTTCTCCATTTAGGAGCTTTTCTTAATTTTGAATCAGTTTCTATGGCCGTTGCTTCATCCCATTTCATATCTTGTACATTTGAACTTCGTACTGTTTCTTTTACTTTTTCTATCCATTCAGCATCTTTGTTATGTTCCACAGGGTCTTCATAGATATTTCTCCAAAATATGTTATATCTTCTGGGGTTTCTTTTTTTTTCGGTGGTGTTTCTATTTCTTTTACTTTGCTTCCCAATTCTCTATAAAACGTTTTGGGTCATCGGTGAATTGCTTATCTGGTACTTTTCCTTCATATTAATCTGCGTTATCTTCTAAGTTCTTCTACCTGTGCGGACATCTTTAGTTCATTATTTGCAGTAGTGTATAATAGATCCTGGTCTGTTCTGATACTGCACATTGATTTTACCACGTCTGTCTTTCTAAGTATTTTTGTTGACCTGTTCCCTCTTCTACACACTTCTAACAGTGACACGTCTTGTCTTAATTGCTTTGTAGTTTTCTCTATTCAATACTTACGTGATGGCATTTGATTTCTTCCCTTCCTTTCCCTTATTTCCCTGTCTTTTTGCGGTAAGATTTTATCTGTTATTGATTTAGCTGCACAGTAGTATATTCTACTGACTTCTGTTATATCACATTAATTTCTGCTAGTAGTCTTGATTATCATGTTCATTTGTTTTATCAGGCTTCTAACATTTTGCATCTTATTTACTTTGTATAATCTATTTCTTTCATCGATCTCAATAACATTAACCATCTCTATTAAATAAAGCAACTCTTCCCTTAGTTCTTCTAATCTGAGGACACTTTCTTTATTCTCTATTTCCTGCTGGCATTCTACAGAAAGTTCCAGAACATCTTCCTGTAACATATTCTCTTCTACTTCATCCTGTGTCATCTGTTGCTCTTTCATATGGGAACTCACTGGCCTATCACTCCACAACACTGACTACATCAGAGTTGCCACCATTTCCTGCTCCTTCCCGTGCTGTACAACAGCAAATGACCTTTTGTACTGATTTCCTACGGAAGGCTCCAAAGTATCATCAAATGGCAACTGATCAGATGCTTCTTGGTCCACCCATTTCTCTTTAATTTGGGGACTCATTGTTCTACCATGCTGTGTTGTTACCAGAGTTGGATTTTCTACACTAAATCCTTCACTTCACAGGTCATCCATAGCTTCAGTTTCTATTTATTTAACTTCTCCATTCCTGATCCTCTTTTCTACTTCCCCCTTTGTATTCTTATTTTTTGTATTGTAAAAATGTCCATAGCTGGATACATTTGCCTGTATTTCTCTTCAAATATATTTGGTGCTGCTTTTTGCATTGATTGTTTTTTTTTCCTTTTTTCCTTTGCATAAACATTGCACCATATTAAATCTCTGTTTTCTTTCCAATGTCAATCTTTCTTCTTCAGATGTCTCCTGCTCCTCCTGTTTCTCCTTACTTTGGGGGCTCATTGTTCCATCATGCTGTGATATAACCTATATTATACTTCCTATACTAAATCCTTCACAGGTATTCCATAACTTCAGCTTCTATTTGTTTAACTTCTGCTTTACTAATCTTCTTTTCTATGGTTCACCTTTGCGATCTTTTTTTTGTATTGTGAAATTGTCCATATCTTGGTGCCTTTGCCTGTATTTCTCCTCAAATATCTTTGGAACTGTTTTTTTTTTTTTATTGATTACTTTAGCGTTCTCCTTTACATAAATATTCCACCATGTCAGATCTCTCTTTCTTTCCCATGCCCATATTTCTTTTTATATCTTTTAAAAATCTCTAGATTTTTGTTCTTTATATTTTCACACTTCCTCAGCTGCTTCTTTTTTTTCCAAATGGCACACGGTTTCTTGGTCTATATAATGTTTTTCATGAATCTGTTGTGTCAATGAGCACACATTTTATTTGAAACTTTTGACAGTTTTTCTTTTGCAAGTATTTTTCTTTCCTCTAATATCTCTCGTAATCTTTACGTATATCTTCTGTCTGGAAATTCTGGGATTCTTGCATAATAGTAACTACATAATTTATTTTTTATCCTCAATAGTCCACTCTATCATCTTTATGGCTGTTGTTTGGCCTGTCACTTTTTGTGACTTTTGTGTACTACTACTTTGTTCCATGATGGGGGGGGGGGCATCCTCCCTCCGAGCCTGGTCTAACCCCATTGTAGGAATGTTTCCACGTCTTGAGGATTCTACATTGTCATTTTTCCAGTCCTGGCACCAGTGCACATACCAGAATTGGGTACTTTTTTATCCTGGGAATTGAGCACCCAGCTATTTTTTTATTTTTAACCTACCTCTGTCCATGAGTATGCCATATAAAATACAGTTTATAATTCAGCGTCATCTTGTCAAGATTTTGTAAAAGCAGGGTCCACCTCATGAAGACATTCCCCAACACTTGAGGATGAATACTATTCTTGTCTGCTTGCTATTTGTCAGTAAGAAGTACAAAGTTCATAGGTTCATAGGACAATACTAGGCTATTGGCTCGGAGGCCCTTATAAGCCTAGCTAAGAATTTCACCCATGTTCCCAAATTCTGTACAGAGTATTGGGTTCATCCGGCATTGTAAGGGATTGGATATCTGACATGATGCATATCGGCTGCTTGTAATGTTTCACGTGGTAAAGTCTAAAACTGTCTAATTTGGAGGTCTTTCACTTTATATTCTTTCTGCTACTGTGCACTATTGAGATACTAATTTTGAGGCATATGTAGTGTTTGCTGTGGTTCATATAGTGAACACCAGAACTGAAGGCATCATCTTGATAGCCATGGAAGAAGTTTGGTCCCCAAACTCAACACCTGGTCATTATCTGATTGTTCTTTGTACCAGGACTCCCACTGTCCCAGCAGCCAGATGGCCTAACTTTCCCCTGTTCAGACCACTGCCACTGGCATTTAAGAATGGTCTCCAATTACCCCAGGCCAGAAAACTACTCAAAGACTGAAAGTGCACATGTGCTTTTACACATTATAGTAGCAGGGAAGATTTTATGCTGGTTATCTTAAACTCACCTTATAGCATCTTTGGTGATGTGTAGCTCTGCCATACATGCATGTTTCTTACAGCCTATAGACTGTACATAATTAAGTGGGCAGATGTCATCAGACCTAAAGCTGCATGCTACCATATACCCAGTATCTGCCAGGCATTGGTCTTGTGGCAGGCAATGCCTCTGTTTCTCTCTGCCCCCAAGATGGGTGAGCTGGTGGTGCCTGTGCAGTCCTCTCCCTGGCTGGCTTCTCCAGTACCTGAGACACTACTTGATCTTGGGCCATCTGGGTCACAGTCAGTCAGGGGTTTATGACCTTGTACCATGGAGTTGGAAGAAGATACAGAAAGATATGATTGATATCAATGGCATGCTTCAAGTGCGAGTAATTGGCCAACTTAGATATTTAGGATGGTGATGAAAACCAGCATGCAAATACTGCCCACAATGGTAGCAAGCACAGAGGTCTTTGCCCTGGTACTGATTTTTGTTATTAGTTATTACTTTCTCACAATATTTCCCCTAGATAAACTGCTAAAGATCAGAGAGGAGAGATAATTCAGGGAGAGAGAGAGAGAGAGAGAAAGTGAGTGAGAGAGAGAGAGAGAGAGAGAGAGAGAGGGGCAGACTGAGACAGACAGAGACAGAGGTTCAGCAGATCATGGACTGCCACCAGGAGGGACAGATCATCCAGGGAGAGATGCAGGCAGTGGGACTGAGTGGAGATAGGAGACAGAGAGGGAGAGATAAAGACAGAGTTACAGAAGGGCACAGGCTGCCACCAGTGAGGACAGATGATCTAGGGAGAAAGCTAGATTGAGACATGATAAGAAGATAGAGAGTGAGAGATATAAAGAGGCTGAGATGGAGGCAGACACAAGAGGTACTGAACAGCACTGACTGCCACTACAAGGACAATAAGCTTAAAGAACCAGAGGAAATGAAATGTAGATTGAAACAAAGGTGAGGATGCAGACAGCATATTGGAGGGGAGGGCATGTAAGTCACATTAACAAAGGCAGAGAAAAGTTGATGAAATATTTGCTAGATAACATGTATTAGAACAGAACTGGACAAATGAGATAAAATCTGGAAAACAGTCATTTCTAAATGCATTTATTTTAATTCAGGATAAGTGGATACATTAAATGATATTAACTTTCATTTAACATTTGTCAGATGTTATTATGATTAAATACAACACTGTTATCCTGCAATAATATATTGTCAGCTGTTATGGCCAGCCACTTGTTTTATGGCAGGATTTTATGCACAAGAAGGTGTCTTGTATACTTAGCTGTATATAGCAAGTAGGAAATTATTGTTAAACTGTAATTACCTTTCTACAGTAAATGATTAAGTAAACATTTGACAAGGATTATTAGAACTAAATAAACAGTAGTCATCTGTCATCAGACGATGTTTCAGTGAGCAATTAGTGTTAATCAGTAATCACACCCTATACAGTAATAACTCCATCTTGTGCAGCTAATATACTTAGCAATATTGAATTAAGTATGTAGTCATTATCCCTCAGTTATTATCACTGACTTAAAGATGATATATTCACAAGTAAATTCTATATGATAAAGCAGAGTTAAGAGCTAATAACTTTTAAGATCATTATTCCTAAATTATCCTGAATGTTGAAGAAGCACAAGAACTGTAGGTAGGAGATCAGAGTTTAACATTCAGCAGTTAACGTGACTCTGCGTAGCAGGAAGTATACAATACAAGCTCACGCTCCCTAGAGGTGATGGAGACAAGATAAGACAGGAGGTAACATCCTTTAAATAAGTGAGAAGTGAGAGTGTTATCTCACCGATGGCATAACACAAGGGATATAGGTTCGGTACTGAGCAGCAGACATGCTGTAAGGAAAGAAATATAAGGAGGGTGGAGTGAGCAATATAAAAGAAATAAACAAAATGCACAACACAAGCCCTGTTTATGTCACATGCTTCAATCTAGGTATATAGGTATAAGCCCTAAATCCCTTTCATATTCTAGGTTTTCCAGTTGTGCTCTACTTTCATATTTTTGCACTGGTTTTGTCCCTTCAGTGCATCAGTCTGTATAGATTCACACTGAATTTCTTTTACTTTCACTGATGATTAAATCTACCCTCAGTCTGTTTCTCCATAGTGTCACCACAGTTCCTAATTTGGTGTCATCCTTGAGAAAATTGATCTTGCTTTCTGTTCATAACACTTTGTCTAAGACATATAAACTAAAGTAGTACCAGTCATAAAACAGGAGTATGGGATGTTCCTCTGGTCATTGCCTACTGACCTGACAGCTACCTCATTAGGCCAATGCTCGGTCATAGGTTCATAGGTTCACAGCTGTTTACTAGACTAACCACCACAAGTGCTATTAAGGCTAGCCATGCATCCCAAATATCTGACAAGTCCTATACTGTGGATAAGTGTAAGCAGGGGCCTGAAGATGAAACATTTACAAGCAGGGGCATGGAAGATGAACCATTTGCAGGTTGCCTGTGTCCATTAGAGACATAGGCGCCAAACCAGGGCTGAATTTCCTGTTCCACATCCAACTGTCCAAACTGCACTTGAATTGTGTTAGGGAAAAACTCTACTTCACATAGAGATGAGGAGCCTGTTCCAGAGATGGGTTAGTCTCTGGGATACATACCTGTCTCTCCAGCAGGTCTTACTTATATCACAGGCAAGGTTTAAGTCTTTAGATCAGGTAATTCTGGTGGTGTTTTTTGTGGATATGCAAGATATCCATCAGAATTGTGTTTGACAATGCCCTGTATGCAAGGCATAGATGTCCCCTCAAAAGCCTGTTTGAGAGAGAATACAAGGATAGGGCCTTGAGGCAGACTGTACAGGACATTTTGCTTATGCCCTGTATTCTTTTAGTGAGGAACCTCTGTGGACATTCCAGTTGTTGGATATGCCTGGTTAGGTACATACCAAAGGGGGCATTCTACTCAATGATAGGTCTGATGAATGCCAAATACAGTGGAATAATGACTTCTTTGGATCTAGATGCCATACCTTTGTTTATAAGTTGCGCAACATAGAATGTGTGACGCCCGTGCCCTGGCCAAGTAATCAAGGAGCCTCAGTACTCACCACTAACACCAGTGAGGGGCGTCCACATTGGGAAGGATAACAAATACAGACACAGTAAAGTACAATTTCCATTAAAAGCACACAGAGATCACAGTCAGTCTTGGGCTGGTTTCTCCCTTTCTCTCCAGATCCTCAGTAAGACTCCCCACTGGCACAGCTATAGGGTACAGCTCTCAACATAGTGGTCAAGCTAAAACCTCCAGCACCCTCTCTGTCCAACCAGTGCTTTGTGTCCCTGCCCAAGTAGCTGAAACACACACACTATTTAAGATATGGGTTATATACAAACACACAGGCACTCCTAGGGAAGTCTGGCACAGGCTCTCCAGCTATGCCCTTCCTGCCAGTTTATAAGGTAGTACCAGCTGCCACCAACCACTAATATCAGTTACTAATAATCCCCTTACCTAGGGTGTCCAATTATTACTGTGCAATATTATTATCCAAATGGTAAGTGTGGCTTTGTACAGTATCACTATATACATGCAATGTACTCTAGAGCTTAAATTATCTCTACACAAAACAGCCACAGTTGACAGGTTTAAAAATATTTAATAATAAATAATAAAAACACAAGACAATACTTCTTACTACACAGTGCTAGTCAAGAGTTCGGACATCACAGGAAAATAAAAAGATAAAAAACAGCTAGACTAAACTTACTATTTTTTATCTTTTCCTAAGAGCTATCACAGTTCCAAATAAACTTACATATAGAGCAAAAGCAGAGTACTGGTGAGTTGTTGTCAGCTTTAGACAAAATCCAAAATGCTCTCTCTCTCTCTCTCTCTCTCTCTGAAACAATATTTTAAATTGATAATACATTACTGCTGACTCATTTTAGATTACATCATTCTTCAGGTTCCCAGGCTAACAGAAACTCAGAGTTTAACATATCTTTGATCTTGTACCTGGTCAGGAAACCACAGGAATTAAAGACATTATATATGTAAAATCTAGCAATTAACTCTGGTCTCAAAACAATAGAAAGAATCTGCTGGTCCAGACATCACGGCTCCAAGTTTGAGATCAAACAGTCATACAATGATTGACATATCAGCTTTCTTCCAGCACAGTGCACTATTACATTTTTGACATTCAACATTTAACACAATTTTCTTCCATTTAAGAGAACAAGCCTATGGCTTATATTGATATTTAAAAATGACAGAATTATCTATAAAATTCTATCTAGCTAGGCTGGCAGCCTTCATATATCTTCCCCCCCTGGAGAACTCAAGCTAGTTTTTCAAGTGACCCTTGAGAACTGTTGCTTGTGAGGGTTAGGTCTATCTGAATATACATTACCCCATTCCCTGTCTTGAGACCCCATCTACCTTGGTGTTGCTAACCCCATTGCGGTGCTGCACTGACATATCATATGCTTGCAACCCTAGGCTCCATCTTAGCAATTTGGCATTTTGCTGGCTGGCTTGGTGTAACCCTGTTAGCGGATTGTGATCTGTAACTATGCAAATTTTCTTCCATACAGATAAGACTTGAAGTTTCTGCAGTGCCCACACTGTGACTAGACATTCCTTTTCTACAGCTGCATAGCATTCCTCCCTGGGGTTGAAGCCTATGACTGAGATAAACCACTGGGTACTCTTCTCCTCTGATGAAATCTGGCTAAGTACAGCCCCCACCGCATGGTTTGAAGCATCTACCTGCACAACAAATTATTTGCTGTAATCTGGCCTGACTAACACAGAGGGTCCTCCCAAAGCTTCTTCAAGCTTCTGGAATGCCTGCTCACATGCTGGGGTCCACACTACCTTATCTGTCCTATTTTTTTCTTCTTAGGTTTGTGAGAGGAGCAGCTATGGTACTATAACTGGGGATGAACTTTCTGTAGTACCCTGCTGTCCCTAAGAATGCCCTCACCTGCTTTTTGGTAACAGGTGCAGGCCATGCCCGAATGGCTTCCACTCTGGCAGGTTCTGGCCTGATCTTACCACTCTCCACTCTATGTCCCAGGTAGGAGACCTCTGCCATACCTACCTGACATTTGCTTGGCTTAATGGTTAACCCTGCCCTCTTTAGTCTGCCCATCACCTCCCTGACATGTTGAAGGTGCTCTTGCCAGAAATTGCTGTAGATGGCAATATCATCTAGGTAAGCAAGAGCAAACCCTCATGCTCCTGCTAGGATATGATCTACCAGCCACTGGAAAGTTGCTGGGGCATTTTGCATCTCAAATTGCATCTTTGTAAACTCATACAAGCCAAAAGGAGTCACAAAGACTGACCTATCTCTAGCACTGGGAGTCAAGGGCACCTGTCAGTAACCCTTGGTAAGATCAATGGTGGTAAGATACTTAGCCCCACTGAGCTGCTCTAGGGCCTCGTCTGTCCTAGGCATGGAGTAAGCATCTGACTCTGTGTGACTATTTAATTTCCTGTAGTCCACACAGAACCTGGTGTTGCCATCCTTCTTTGGCACCAGCACCACTGGGGAGGCCCAGGGACTGTTGGACTCTTGAATTACCCCTAGTTCAAACATCTTCTGTATCTCCTCTTTCAGAGTCGGTTTGACTCTCTCAAGCACCCTATAAGGGGCCTGCCTAATAGGCCTTTGGGGTCCTGTAACCACCTGGTACTGCACCAGGTGGGTGCATCCTGGTTTCCCAGTGAACATGTCCCCAACTCTTGTACCACTGCTCGGATTTCCAAACCTGGTAGGAGATAGGTGCTGGGACATTGCTACCCCTTCCACTGAGATGTCAGCCCGAGCCTCACTGAGGAGATCAGTCACCAGAGCTCTCTCAAACTCCTCCTGCAATCCACTCCAAATACTCAGCACAAGGGCCTCTCTATCATGGTAAGGTTTCATCATGTTAACATGGTAAAATTTGTGCTCCTGCCTAGCAGTTCCACCATGTAGTTAACATCACTTATCTTTCTACATCACTGCTGACTCATTTTAGATTGCATCATTATTCAGGTTCCCAGGCTAACAGAAACTCAGAGCTTAACATATCTTTGATCTTTCACCTGGTCAGGAAACTACAGCAATTAAAGACATTATATATGTAAAATCTAGCAATTAACTCTGGTCTCAAAACAATAGAAAGAATCTGCTGGTCCAGACATCATGACTCCAAATTTGAGATCAGTCATACAGTGCCTGACTTATCAGCTTTCTTCCAGCAGAGTACACCGTTGTTACATTTTTGACATTCAACATTTAACACAATTTTCTTCCATTTAAGAGAACAAGCCTGTGGCTTATATTAATATTTACAAATGACAGAATTATCTACAAAATTCTATCTAGCTAGGCTGGCAGCTTTCTTAGAATGATTTACTTACTACTGTAGACACATGATGGTCAAAGGCTATATTTTGTCTATGTGTGTCCCTAAGTCCCTGACTACTGGGTCAGCTCTAAGAGGTGTGCTGTCAATATGATAGTTATCAGGGGTGGATGACTTCCTGAAGGATACTGTTATGCATTCCTTGGCATTTAGTTTTAGTCCATGGCTCTGGCACAAGTTGTTTGCCTGTGTCAGCCTTTCCTGAAGAACATTTGTGTCAGTGTGGGATTCAATGACATTGTCTGCAAATTTAATCAACCAGAGACTATTGACATTGGACTTGGCTTCAGAGAAGTGAGTGCCAAAAAGGAGTGGTGCAAGGACTGATCACTGAGGGACTCCACTTATGTCTGGCCTCTTTGTAGATGTAAACTTCTCAATTCTAACTTTCTGGATCCTGTATGTGAGCTAGTTGTCTACCCATGGGGTGACATACAGGTTTGTACCTAACCTCTTGAGTTTGTCAACAATGCCTGAGTGGGGCATTGTGTCAAATGTGTTGGCCAGGTCAAGGTAAGCAGTGTGAACTATTTTGCCCTCATTCATTGCCTTCTCAAAGAAGTCCATCAGGTTGAGTAGGCATGACCTGCCAATGGTGAAACATAACTGGGTTGGGTCCAGTGTCTGGAGATTTACTATACCACTTGTTGATCATTTCCATGATAATTCTTTCTTTGGCTTTACATATAAGATTAGTGAGACTTATGGGTCTATAGTTGGCCCATCTTTGTGCAGTGTGATGACTGTTGCTGTTCTGCATTCGTGAGGCATAAAGCCTGTTTGGAAGTTACAGTTAAATAGCAATTCCAGAGGGTCTGATAGGTCATGTTTCTTGCTATTTAGAAGGCATCCTGAGATATTGTCTAGGCTCATTGATGCAGTATTCCTAGCCTTAGAGAGAGCATTAAGGACCTGTTCCCTAGTGATAGCAGGGTGAGTTATATTTGATGGTATTTCCTGAGGGAAGCCACTCCTACACTGTTTTCACTTTGTAGGTTTCTTGGCTTAATCGATCATCTTCTTTATCAGACTACTTTGCAGTTCCATGGAGGAACTATGGATTATCTCTACATGCATAACACATTTTAGGTGTGCCTTATCCATCTTAGACATAACCCAGTGATAATGCTGGATCGTGTTTTGCTGACATAGCCATCAGAGTTTAAGTAAGTGCTGTTGATCATCTGCTAAACTGTTTGTCTAAAGCTATTTCAATGATGTCCCTCATTGAAGTTCTCTCACCACGCCTTTGCCCAGTGTCAAAGTGAATCTGACTGCTATTAGTAACCTGGGCCCTTTCTAGCACCATCCCTTTGTATTAGTAAAACATTAGTTCTTCTTCAGTCACCCAGGACCACTCATTCTTTAAAGTAAGGTTGTAGAGTTTAGCAGTGCCATACTGCATACCCCTTCCACCTCCATAATTTTCTGCAGCAGTAGCTCATCTGCTCCTTGTGCTTTGCTTCCAAACAAACTTTTTAGTTATTTCTTTTTATCTCCTTCTTCCAGTTATCCCCTGTTTGCTCATATCTCTACCTGGGTTTATATCAGATGATCAAAAGCTGAGAATATCGAAGCTCCAAACCTTGAACTGTAAATCTCGAAACCGGAAAACATCGAAGCTTAAAGCGTAGATTGTCATAGAGTGCAGGAAGGGAAGATTTCCCTTTACTGCACTGTAGTGCAATCTTGGAGTTGGTATATTTAAGTAATGGGGAGTGTGGGGGGTGCAGGGGGGCTTAACCCCCCTGCATAGAGCATTTTTTGTGTTGTTTTGGGTGTGTACTGTTTTATTTTCACGTTCAATGTTTTCCAGTTTCGTGGTTTTCAGTTCGAGGTTTGGAGCTTCGATATTCTCAGCTTTCGATCATCTGATATAAACCCTGTCTACCTTTTTCACACTCCTCATCAACAAGCTCAGTGTCTTTCCTTCTTTAAATCGCTCCACTTGTCTTCTCATTTCATTTCCATTTCCTTCCCATTGCAAGCATTTGTAAATCTCTTTGATCTTCCATCTATCTACAGCACATCTGAAAAAAAAGTTCTTTGATCTGCTCTTCATCCAAAAGTGTC